>NC_045556.1:25987565-26145165 GCF_009769535.1 Thamnophis elegans
CCAGACCCCAATCTGGGTCGCCTCATCCCGAGAAAGCTCGTGTCCGTGTCTTTTCTCAACATTGGCCTCATGGGCGAACCACGGGTACTTCACACACCCAGTGTGCCAATTACCACTGGAATTATTATTATTATTGTTATTGTTGTTGTTGTTATTATTATACAATTGTATCACAGCGGCCAGTTGTTTCGCCGAATTTGGCATTGGTTACTAGTCGGGCCCCACCCAGGGGCCTAGGACGTCGTAATGTATTTTCGTAATATGTGCGCAGATCCAAGCAGTGCGGCTTTTTGCATTTGACTGATGGTGATTTTGTCAATTTTTAACTGTTTTAAATGTAATTCCAGTGCTTTTGGTATAGCACCCAGTGTGCCAATTACCACTGGAATTATCACTGCTGGTTTGTGCCATAGTCGTTGAATTTCGATTTTTAAGTCCTGGTATCTTGCGATTTTTTCATGTTCCTTCTCGGCGACCCTGCTATCACCTGGTATTGCGATGTCTATGATTGTCACCTTATTTTTCTCAACCAGTGTGATGTCTGGTGTATTATGCGCCAGTATTTTGTCGGTTTGTATACGGAAATCCCACAAGATCTTGACCATCTGATTTTCGGTGACTTTTTCAGGCTGATGTTCCCACCAGTTTGTTGCTGTTTTAATATTATAATTTTTGCACAAATTCCAATGGATCATTTGTGCTACTGAATTGTGCCGCAATTCATAATCAGTCTGCGCGATTTTTTTACAGCAGCTGAGTATGTGATCAACAGTTTCATCAGCTTCTTTGCAAAGTCTGCATTTGGCATCATCAGAGGATTTTTCGATTTTGGTCTTGATGGCATTTGTGCGGATAGCTTGTTCTTGCGCAGCCAGGATTAGTGACTCTGTTTCTTTCTTTAATGTACCTGTTGTTAACCACCATTATTATTATTATTATTATTATTGTTGTTGTTGTTGTTGTACAATTGTATCACAGCGGCCAGTTGTTTCGCCGGATTTGGCATTGGTTACTAGTCGGGCCCCACCCAGGGGCCTAGGACGTCGTAACGTATTTTCGTAATATGCGTGCAGATCCAAGCAGTGCGGCTTTTTGCATTTGACTGATGGTGATTTTGTCAATTTTTAACTGTTTTAAATGTAATTCCAGTGCTTTTGGAATAGCACCCAGTGTGCCAATTACCACTGGAATTACCACTGCTGGTTTGTGCCATAGTCGTTGAATTTCGATTTTTAAGTCCTGGTATCTTGCGATTTTTTCATGTTCCTTCTCGGCGACCCTGCTATCACCTGGTATTGCGATGTCTATGATTGTGACCTTATTTTTTTCAACCAGTGTGATGTCTGGTGTAATTATTATTATTATTATTATTATTATTATTATTAGTGGTAGTAGTAGTAGTAGTAGTAGTAGTAGTAGTAGTAGTAGATGATCAATATTAATGCTATAAATATTATTATCATTATGATTGCTGTTTCTAAAAATTAATTGTACTCAGACAACACACTGTTTATTTAAAAATGGAACTTTTTATATCAAAAACTTTTTAAAACATGGAAGAAACAGAAATCAAATATATATTTTACTGATATAAATGTTAGAAATAGTATATTGGGGATACAGATAAACTCGTGAGCTTGGTTTCTAGGTTCTAGCCATGATCCTGAGATTCAGATTCAGACTCCAAACAGAAACCCCAGAACCAAAAGCATAAGCTACAGGATCCAAAAGAGATCAAAGGAGGAAAACCAAACCAGTGGAGTAAAATTTTAACAAAAATTCTATGAATGAAAGCCAGAAAACAGTTAATGAATCACTGATACAAGTTACCAGCAGGAAAAAACTCAAAACTTAAATCCATACAAGACAAAGTTTTAGAGTTAGTACAAAGACACTGTCAAATGAAAAACATGAGTAAGCCAAACTTTAAAGTACAGAAAGTACAGAATGCTGGGAGCTCATGGCATTTCTGCAGAATTATTAAAACAAATGGACAAAACTGGCACTGAACAAACATTCTCCAATATAAGCTATACTGCAAGAATTATTCCAAATGTTGGGCTGACATGGATTATTACCACATAGAAGAGACTGGAGAGTCACTTGTCTGAGATGGTATGGGTTCTCCTGCTTGAGCAGGGGGCTGGACTAGAAGACCTCCAAGGTCTCCTCCAGCTCTGCTCTATTCTATTCCATTCCACTCCACTCCAATCTAAAACTAAAGCAAAAAGTGCATCAAATAATTTCCAATAAATCTTTAAAAAGTACCCAGAAAGACAGGTCAGAAATGTGAAGTTGTTCTAAATCTAATTTGGATTCAGATACAAGAGTTGCTCTTTTTCATATCCCAAATCTGAGAGGATTGAGTTGAGGGAGGTGGACATTTATCCACATTTCGGAAAAGCACCTGGTCTAGGAAGATTTGCAAGGCTGCTCTATATTGAAAATCATTCAGTTGGAGGACAGAGATATATCGTGTTTGTGAAATTATACTGAAGAAGCACATGTTAGAGGAGGAAAAATGACAAAATCCTTTCTAATATTATGCTGAATGCAACAAGGCAGCGTATTAATAATAATATATATTCTAACACCATTACAAAATGTTTCAAAATATAAGGAAACTTCTGTGCCCTTGTGTTTCATTGGGACTCTTTTCAAGGAGCAGCAGCAGCAGAAGAAGAAGGGACAAAGGCCCCAGTGACAATCAGGAGGCTTTGACAGGCAGATTTACACAGGATGCCTTAAAACACCCTGTGCTGACTGCGCAGAAAATGATACCACCCTTCAGGGAACAGGCAAAGGAGATTACATGGGGAATACTTCAAGAAAACAAAATTAGAAAATTAAAGTAAGTTGTAAATAATGAGAAACGTTAAGTACTTCAAAAGACTTACATAAAGAAAGGTCCAAGGGAGAAGTGTGAGAAGAAGATATATGTATTGGCTGAAAAATACATATCACGTTTCCCCGAAAATAAGACAGGCTCCTATTTTCTTTTGACCCCCAAAATAAGCGCTTGGCCTTATCTTGGGGGAAGTCTTATTATTCTGGAGGTGCAGGAGGCCCCTTAATCTTGGCCCATGGCCTGTGGATCAGCTGATCCAGAGAGGGACAGAAGTTCTGTCTGCTTCTGGAATACTCTTGCCCGCCCTAGCGTGGCTGGGCCGTTCGCTCTTTTTGCAGCTGACACTAAGAGAAGGAGCATGGTAGCTAGGGTTGCGGGAGCGGCCTCTGTGAGGTTGTTCCGCGTGGGTGGCAGGTGCATGTGGAGTGTGGGGGGGTGTCTCCCCTCCTTCCTCTCCCAGGAAATTGCACGGACTGGCTGCACATGTTTTTAAATAGTTTAGGGGAGGGCTTATTTTAGCACATGCTCTCAAAAGCCCAATTGGGCTTATTATCCAGGGAGGTCTTACTTTCGGGGAAACAGGGTAGATGCTCGCAAATATACAATGGGAGGAGGAGGAGGAGGAGAGAACTGTGTAGTCCTTGCTGCTCTCTGATCTTAGTTATTATTCTTGCAGACATTTCATCATCAATGCCAGAAGGGAATGGGTTGTGTGGAGAGAAGGAGGATACCCAGAACACCTCCCTCTGCACATTACAAGTGATAATGAGTGAGGATGTGTTTCTGGTTTGGTTTCCCCATGTAGTCAGAGATTATCTTGGATCAACCCCCAAACCTTGTCAAGCCAAGAGTGCTTGGCCGCCCTAAGCCAAGGCAAGACTGAGGGACAATTGGGTTGCCCTCCCCCCCAACCATCAGGCTGTTGCCTCAGCAGGAAAGTGGTGTTGTTGGTCATGGGTGGGCTGGACACCTGATCTGGTCCTGCTTATCACCAGGGCCCTTTGAAGGCTGGGGCTGGGGGGCAGCTAGGAAGGCGATCTGAACTGAAGAAACTGGGGAGGATGAGCTGAAGTTGCCCTCACCCACCTGGGTTATTCCTCTGCTGTTCTGGGCCTCCAAAGAACCAGAAGAGGCGGGCATTTCCTTCGCTTCTGGGTACAGCAACAAGAAAAGCTACAAAACTCACCTCATTAAATTATTAGCATTTATGAAATGAATAACAGGACCTCTTTGCACAGTCTAAACAATCTTTCTACAGACGGAAGTGTGTTTGAAAGGCAGAAAAGACAGGCGCTTTGGGCCGCTGCATAATTCATGAAGACATGTCCTTCCAACCTTGACAGCATCCCGCTGTCTTGTCAGGTTGCAAACTACTGTCACATGTTCACAAATCCCTAAGTCTTTACCTAAATTACCTAATCTAAAATTATATTATGAGGCAGTGGCCCTATCTGCAATTAGTGATTGGACCCATTCAACTAATGATAGAATATTGAATATCGAGGGACATGATCTGGTATATGGTTGGCATGCTTACTTGTTATTCAACAAAAAATTGGATAAGAACTTTAAAACTCATATTTTAAGAAATGCTTTATTGCGGTTCTGGAAAAAAATATCAACATAAACTAAATGATAAGTTACCCATGTGGGCAATTCCTAGACATGCAATTGAAAATATGAATATAGAACAAAAACACGATAGAACCACTTACAGACAACTTCTCACTTTAGAAAGCGGGGTTCTACAATTAAAATCTTTAGAGGTACTAAAAGAGGAGAAGGTAGTTCAAACATGGTTCCAGTATGGCCAATTACAGGCCAGGTGGAGAATAGACCAAAAAACTGGTTTTGTTAAAGTTGAGGATAATTTGTTTAAACAAATAAGAGATCAAAGCTTAATGCATATAAAGAGGATATATAATGTACTAATACAGATGGATTTGGAAACGGAATTGGTTAAAGATTGTATGATAAAGTGGGCTCAGAATATTGAAGAACCAATAATGCTGGACACGTGGGAAAGAATATGGGTAAGAAATGTGAAATTTTCACAAGCACAAAATTTGAGAGAAAATTTTTATAAGATGTTTTATAGATGGCATTTAGATCCTAAAAAGCTGGCTTCTATGTATCCGAATGTACAGCCCAAATGTTGGAGATGTGGTTCTCTCGATGCTACATATTTTTATATATGGTGGACTTGTTGAAAGGTTAAGGCATTTTGGATAAAAATGTGGTGGATCATGCAAAATATCTTCAAAAGAAGGATAAAATTCACTCCTCAGCTATTTTTACTAGGTATATGTACTGACTTTACAGCGATAGAGACCAATTTGGTTCTGCACCTGATAACGGCAGCAAGACTGTTGGTGGCGCAATACTGGAAGAAGGAAGACGTGCCTACAACTCAAGAATGAACATTGAAAGTCACAAACTTAGCCGAGATGGCTAAAATATCAGCATATCTTAAAGACCACTCAAATGAGAGATATAAACGAGACTGGAAAAAATGGATTGATTATACACAAAACAAATATGGGACTAAGAAATTCCAGATAGCCTATGCTTAAGATTAGGAATAAGTTAAACTGCTTAAAGTTTGTGTAACAGCAAGAAGCTGAGTTCAACGTAGAGATCTTATTGATTTTCTTTTCTTTTCTTTTCTTTAATCTCCTATGTTTTAATATATTTTAGACTGTGTTTGTTAAAAAGCTATACCGTGTACGGGCTCTGGGATGTCGGGGGGGGGGAAGGAAGGTGGGGTCTTAGGGGGAGGGGGAGGGGGGAAATATAGTATGTGTTAGATTTTAAAGTAACATGATTGCACTTGTATACTGTTGCTCTTTAATTCTAGTGTAAAAATATGACAAGCTGAATATATTGATAGATAGTAGAAATACACCGAAGGGAGGAGTAGAGGGAAAGAAGAAAGAGGGGTAGAGAGGGTGGGAGAGAGGATTGGAGGGAGGATGAGAAGGAAGGGAGGGAGTGTATTGGGAGAGAGGAGTGATAGAGGGGGAGGGGAAGTAGGGTAGAGGGGAATGTTGGAGGGAAGAACGAAAGTTGGAGGGGGGGGCGAAAGAAAGGGTATATGGTGGGTCGAAGTGGCATATTGGGTTTGTATTTTGGGGGGTATTGTTGACAAGAGGGAGGGCTGTGTTTATTGTTCAATGTTATATGCCCCGGTTATGCACAGTATATATGTGACTGTACAAAATGAAATGAAAATAAAACATATTTACATGGCCAAAAAAAAAAATCCCTAAGTCTCCTCCAACAACAGAGTGAAAACGTGAAACAACCCAAAGGAAACCACACCCAACCCCAAGTTTGGCTTTGGAGCATCCTTAGGACACCACCCATCTCTTCCGAAAAGGATGTGCTAAAGCTTCTGGTGGGTGGAGCCTGACAGGGAGTTGTTATTCTTAACAGCTCTGGAATCTTGGCGTCGTTAAACTGTTTAAACAGCAATCCATCAAACTATCTAGCAGTTTATTTACCCTCTCTTCGGGCCTAGAAGAGAGAGGTGAGAAGCTATGCATTGGAAGCCATCTAACTAACCCTCTCAGCCTAAACTCTGGGAGGAAGGGGGAGGGCACCGGCAGCAGCATAGCAGCTCCGAGCCAGGGCTCATTCTGCCTTTTGTTGCAGAATGAAGGTTTTCGCTCATCCTCAGCACAAATGATTTACTGTGGACTTCAAGCCGAGCTGAACCAATATCTGTGAACATCTAATTGTATGTATAAATCCTTAGCTCCAGTTGCAAAGAATTCCTTCTAATTACTTGCTGAAAGTTCTATAAAAAATGGCGCCGAGCTGTGTAGGAGGGGTGAGACTCGGATAGAATTTTTGCGAAGCCTAAAAGTGATTTATTACCAAGAAGTGATTTATTATCAAACCAAATAGCAATTGCTGTATAATTGGACTGCCTGGACATTTTAACTGACTAAAGAAGATTAAACTTGAGATGGCTTCTAAGCAAAATTTTCCCCCTCCTCCTCCCTCCGCATCGAAAAGTGCCGGAAATTCCCCAGCGCCTTCTATTAAATTACAGTCATTACTTCCTTCTACTTCTGCAGGGGACCCCTTGACAAGGGAAATTCTGCAGAAAGAATTAATTGATGCGTTACAAAATCATGCTGATACGAAGGAAGCAAAACTTAAGGAAGAGATAGCTGCTTCTAACAAACAGATGTCTGAAGAACTTATGACATGTAACCAAATGATTAGAGGAGACTTTCTGATGGCTCTGAATTCTCTATCTGGCTATGTATATGGACTTGAAGAAAAGTTAGAAGATCTTAGTGACTCTAATACGAACCTGGTAATGAAGATGGATGCGGTCCAGCAAAAGGTCAGTGATGCAGAAAATGAAATCATAATGTTACAGTATAGACAAATGGAATTTGCTTTTTTTTAAACATAAAATTTTTTAATTTTAATTTGAAACAAGTACAACATCTTTCTTTACATCTATAGAAAGTGTATCAGTCGATCACAAATAAACTTTGGTACATCTCCTCCACAGTCAACAAACATAACTCATATTAACTTGAGCATTTTAACTCAGATATTCATACCTATCACCATCGTCATATATCCATTTTCATTTGACTGTGATTATTATTTAAAAATATTAATAAAGGTAATAATCTTAAACAATACATGCCCACACCAGTGGGAAAAGAAAAAAGAAAAAAGAAAAAGCAAAAAAAAAAAAAAGACAAAAAGGACAAAAGACAAGGCAGGGAAGAAGAAACAAAAAAGAAAAAAAAAAGAAAAAAAAGAAACACAGGTATATATTATAAAAAAGAAAAAGTATATCAGCTGGTTACAACATGCTTTGCTGCATCTCTTCCATTAATTCATATTAATTCAAATATCTTAACTCAAATGTTTACCATATTAACATCATTATACCTCCACTTTTAGTTAACTATAGTTATTTAAACATCCTTCATCCTTAACTATGCCAAAGGATTAATCCATAACACATGCTGACATTTCATTTACTTGTTTGTAAAATCCTCTATTAACATCAAATCCTCATATTCTATTTTAGCTGAACATCCATAATATTTAGTTATATCATATATCATAACATTTTCCCCATATTAATTAACATTTAACTGTATATATTTTATTTAGTTTTTTAATAGTGATAATTATTGTAATTAATACCCTTTATATATAATCCAAAAATATTTCCAACCTTCCTTTCTCATATCCAATTGTTATTTATCATATCAACTCCACATTATATACATTACTATCAATATCAATTATTATTCAGCTATATCTATTACAAATAAGAGTAATTAGATTTAGCTAATTTTCAATTGTATTCTTCAGTCTGTCAGCCTATGTCTCTCCAATAGCAAAACTTCCTTAGTCCTCTTATCATTCCTAAAACAAATTCCCCAAACGTTTTTATAAGCAAGTCCAAACAGAAATATCTTCGCACCTTTTTGCTTAGGGTGCCTCTGACATAATAACGTTGTCCTTGGCTTGTTCCAATCAATTTGTCTTTGACTTTCAAGGGTGGTGTCCAAAGTTCTGCAAATAATGTTTCATAAAGTATAGATTCTTTAATGTTTCTCATTCCTCCTGGAATCTGTCTTTTAAGATAAATTTTCTGTATGGCCCCCCTTCTTTCAAACGTTACATCTCTTTCTCTTTCTGCCTCCGAAGTAAAACAGACGCCTGGCATGTCAGCAGGTTGAGAGACTTCCTTTCTAACATTCTTCATTTGGATTTCAGGAGCACTCAAACATTCAACGCTCTGACTCTTTCTTTCATATTTTGATGTTAAAAACAAGAGATAATCCTTTTTTTTCAGATTTTTTTTCAGATTTTTCATAAATATCAAACAACTTCTGAAAAGCGGAAAAAATCTTTTGAAATGAATCACTTGAAGCAAGTACAGACGCCATGATGTGACGGAGATGAAATTTGCAAGTAGGGACACGCTGGGAGCTATGCAGTCTTATCTGATCTTAGACCAACACAGCCAAGCAATAAAAGTGTCAGGTTATAAGAAGCCAAATTATAGTAAATTGGTTTACAGCCCACTTAAGGAGAGCCGTGAGGGATTGCTGAAGTAAAATAAACTTTCCTTTATCCACGTAAACAGCATTCAAAACATTTAAGAAATAGAGTAACCACCAGCCATAAATCCATTAAAAAAACCAATTCGCCGATTCTTCTGTTCTTTGGTTTCAATTAGCTTAAATTTTAGTGCGGACCGTCTCTCTCTTTGAGTAATAAAATCAGCTTACCAGTTGGAAACACTTCTACCATTCTTAGGGGCTGCCTGCAGTTTCGGTTAGCATACAGCTAATCCAGGAAGCTATGGCAAAAGGGGTTGAAATCTGAGCCCCCCCCCCCCGAGACCTGCGGTTGTCTCTGAGGTCACTGGATCTCCCCAAACCTTCACTGTCTCTCCGGGACAGCTAGGGTCGTAAACGACCCGTCCATTTCTTCCGGAATAGGGGAATTTCAGGAATGGCCTGAAACTCCGTCTTCTCACTGCTAAGCCCCGCCTTCTTCCAAATGGAATTTGCTTTAAGGATAAGGGGCCTCCCTGAAAATACACAAGAGAACCTGAAACAGATTCTCTCTGAAGCCTTCGACCTGATGGAAGGTCAGGAGGGAATCTTGATTGGCAAATCGAAAAGGTTTACCGCATTAACAAAAGCAATTACCAAGAGATATAGTGGTGTATTACACTATACAGACATGAGGAACACGATATTACAAGTCCTACGAGTCCTACAAAAATAAGCTTCAAATCGGGTGTCGGGAGGTGACTGTCTTGAAGGAGATACCACCTAAAATGCTGAGATCTAGGAAAGACTATGCCTTTTTAGTTGAAGAGCTTAAAAATCGCAAAATACTGTTTAGATGGGACGCGCCAGCCGACATTACATTTAGCTACCTTGGAAAAAGACATCGCCTCAATACAGTATGGAAGGCCCAAGATTTCTACAGCAACATATTGAAGGCTGGACAACCCCCTCCTTCTAGATTTAGAGAAAGAGAACAAGAAGGACATGATGGAAAGCAAACCACTCAAGTATTAACAAGGGGGGATCAACTTGTTCTCTCAGAGGTACAAAAAGCTAAGGAACAAAGGCAAGACCGTGTGGTTACTAGACGAATGGAACAGGAATTAAAAAAGAACGAACACAAGCCACTGTTCAGGAGCCTATAGGCATTACATCAGAAGCAGTGGGAGGAGCCAGGCCCAAGGTTAAATTCCAAGATGTTCAGATGATTCTTAAAAAGCTTCAGGGGGCTAATGATGGCAACTAAGTTTCTAACTTGGAATGTCAGTGGTTTAAATTCCCCACAGAAAAGGAAGAAAATTAACCACTATCTTAAACAATATAAGAATGACATAATTTGTTTGCAAGAAACCCATATTAGATCAACTGATCAAAAATACCTGATTAATACAAGACTTGGACAACACTTCATAGCTTCTGCCACTGAGAAGAAAAAGGTATTGTTATATACTTAAGGAAGGATTTGAAAGCTGAATTAATTGAAGCAGATCCCCATGGAAGATATGTTGCAATAGATTTGGTTTTAGAAGGGAAAAAGACTCTACTAATGGGAATATATGCCCCCAATCAACAACAAGATAAATTTTACAAAATGCTTCATGCTAAGTTAGTACATTGGGACTTTAGATCCTGCATATTATTGGGTGACTGGAATGGCGTCATGGATACCAAGAAAGACAAGAAGGCTCTCTGCCAAAATACCCAAAAGCGAGCGAAATTACCTAAATCCTTTTTTGATATGATAAGAGGATTTTGAATTGAGAGATATCTGGCGAGAAAGGAATGCAGAAGAATATGACTTTTCCTTTTTCTCTAATAGACATCAATCCTTTTCTAGGATCGATTTTATACTAACAACCAATGATTTGCTTTCTAGGGTAAAGAAGACGAAGATATGTTCCAGAGCCTTATCAGATAAGTCCATCCAGTCTGGATGGAGTTGGGGGTGGGGATGCGAGTAAGAAGTTTAGTTTAGTTTAGTTTAATAAGATTTATATGCCACCCATTCCCTTGGGACTCTGGGCAGCTTACAGGCAAGGTAAAAAGAAACATTTAAAAGTTAAAACTAAGAAGATACAAATTATTAAAATTCCACATCATGCATTCCGTCTAAGTGGGGGTGGATATTGATCTACAGCCCCAGGCCTGCTGGAACAGCCAGGTCTTGGTGGCTTTACACAAGGCCGAGAGAGTGGTAAGGGTCCGGATCTCTATGGGTAGATCACTCCACAGGGCCGGTGCAGCTACAGAGAAGGCCCACCTCCGGGGGGCCGCCAGCCAGCATTGTCCGGTCGACAGCACCCGGAGGAGGCCCAACCTGTGCGATCTTGTTGATCGTTGGGAGGTAAGTGGCAGGAGGCGGTCTCTCAGGTAGCCAGGTCCCAAACCATGTAGGGCTTTAAAAGTAACGACTAGCACCTTGAAGCGTGTCCGGAGACCAATGGAGCTCGCGGAGGATGCGTGTAACATGGGTGTATCTAGGTACACCCAATATCGCTTGCGCGGCTGCATTCTGGACCAACTGCAGTCTTAGAACACTCTTCGGGGGCAGCCCCATGTAGAGCGCGTTACAGTAATCCAGTCTTGAGGTGACGAGTACATGAGTGACCATTCGAAGTGGTCCACAATTGGTGCACCAGATGAACCTGTGCAAAGGCCCCCCTGGTCACAGCCGACAGCTGATGTTCTAACATCAGCTGCGGATCCAGGAGGACACTCAAATTGCGAACCTTCTCTGAGGGGTGTATAATTTCACCCCCCAGGCTGAGGTGGAATGTCTGGACTATCCTTGGGAGGCAGCATCAATAGCCACTCGGTCTTGTCTGGATTGAGTGCAAGCTTGTTCGCTCCCATCCAGACCTTGACAGCCTCCAGGCACTGGCACATCAGTTCCACTGCTTCGCTGAGTTGGCACGGGCCGGACAGATACAATTGAGTATCGTCCGCATATTGGTGATATTTGATCCCGTGCCGGCGTATGATCTCACCCAGCGGCTTCATGTAGTTGTTAAATAGGAGGGGGGACAGGACCGAACCCTGCGGCACCCCGTATATGAGGGGCCTAGAGGTCGATCTCTGTCCTCCAACCAACACCGACTGCGACCTGTCCGAGAGGTAGGAGGAGAACCACCTTAGGACGGTGCCTCCTACTCCCACCTCCCGTAACCGTTGCAGAAGGATACCATGGTTGATGGTATCGAAGGCCACTGAGAGCACTAGGATAGAGGAATGTTCTCTATCCCTGGCTTGCCAGAGATCATCGATCAGCGTGACCAAAGCAGTTTCTGTGCCGTAACCAGGGCTGAAACCCGACTGAAAGGGATCCAGATAATCTGTTTCATCCAAGGTCCGCCAGAGTTGAAAGGCCACCACCTTCTCGACAACCTTCCCTACAAACGGGAGGTTGGAGACTGGGCGATAGTTGTTTAAGATGGCTGGGTCCAGGGAAGGTTTCTTAAGGAGGGGCTTCACCACTGCATCCTTTAGAGGGTGCGGGAAGGATCCCTCCTGAAGAGAGGTATTAACAATCCTCTGGAGCCAGCCGCGCGTCACCTCCCTGCTGGTCGAGACTAGCCAGGAGGGACACGGGTCCAGTATACAGGTGGAGGCACTTACCGCTCCCATGTCCTTGTCCACTTCCTCAGGAGCGACAAGTTGAAACTCGCTCCACGAAATCTGATGAAGACCTTACCCCGGCATCTCGGCTGGTACCGTCCAAGTGGAGTCCAGGTCCGTCCGGATCCGAGCGATTTTATCCAACAGAAACTGAACAAATTCCTCAGCTCTACCCTGTAAGGGCTCGTCCGCATCCCTCCCTTTCAAGAGGGAGCGGGCTATCCTAAACAGGGCGGATAGGTGAGATTCTGCGGATGCAATAAGAGCGGAAAAATGCGCACATTTTGCCGCCTGTATCACCACTAGATAAGTCCTAATAAAGGCTCTTAATTGTGTTCGGTCGGATTCGGAGTTACTAGACCTCCAGCGTCACTCTAGGCATCTCTTTTGGCGCTTCATCTCCCGGAGTTCCTCGGTAAACCAAGGAGCCCTCCTGGATCCACTGCTGTGGAGAGGCCATAAAGGCGCAATCCGGTTTAGAGCCTCCGCCGCTGCTATATTCCAAGCAGCGACCAAGGACTCCGCCGGACTGTGGGCCAGAGAGTCAGGTATCTCACCAAGTGCCGTCTGAAATCCCATAGGGTCCATCAGGCGCCTGGGGCGGAATCACCTAATCGGTTCCCCCTCCTTACAGTGGGGGATTGGTTTCCGAAAGTCAAGCCTCAGTAGGAAGTGATCTGACCATGACAAGGGCAAGATCTTTTTTTTTTTGCCAAAAAAATTTATTTTCCATTTTCATAACATATAATCACATGTATATTATTACATAGACAATATCATGTTGTAAGAAAAGACAATATACAATCATATTGCTTGCTTTAAAGTCAAGCCTAGTATACCTCCCCCCCCGAACCCCCACAACCTACCCCCCCCACCGACTTCCCAGAACCCGTACACGGTATAGATATTTAACAACCACAGTCTAGGATATATTGAGAAAAAAAATAAGAAATTAATAACATCTTTGCGTTGAACTTAGCTCCTCCTTGCCAAACTAACTTTAAACAATTTAAATCATTCCTAATCTTAAGCAAAGGCTATCTGGAATTTCTTAGTCCCATATTTATTTTGTATATAGTCGATCCATTTTTTCCAGTCTCGTTTATATCTGCATATCTTAAAGAATGGTCTTTAAGATATGCAGATATTTTAGCCATCTCAGCTAAATGTCCATTCTTGGATTGTAGGCTAATCTTCCTTCTTCCAGTATTGCGCCACCAACAGTCTTGCTGCCGTTATTAAATGCAAAATCTACCGCTGTACAATCAGTAATGATACCTAACAAGAATAACTGAGGAGTAAACTTTATCCTTTTTAAAGAACATTTTGCATAATCCCCCATATTTTTATCCAAAATGCCTTAACCTTTTGGCAAGTCCACCATATATGGAAATATTTAGCATCGAGAGAACCACATCTCCAGCATTTGGGTTGTAAATTCGGATACATAGAAGCCAACTTTTTAGGATCTAAATGCCATCTATAGAACATCTTATAAAAATTTTCTCTCAGGTTTTGGGCTTGTGTAAATTTCACATTTCTTACCCGAATTCTTTCCCACGTATCCAACATTATTTGTTCTTCAATATTTTGAGCCCACTTTATCATGCAATCTTTAACTAGTTCTGTTTCGGAATCCATCTGTACTAATACATTGTATATCCTCTTTATATGCATTAAGCTTTGATCTCTTATTTGTTTAAATAGATTATCCTCAACTTGGATAAAACCAATTTTTTAATCTGTTTTCCTCCTGGCCTGTAACTGCCCATACTGGAACCATGTTTGAATTACCTTCTCCTCTTTTAGTACCTCTAAGGATTTTAGTTGTAATACCCCCCTTTCCAGGGTAAGAAGCTGTCTGTAAGTAATTCTATCCTGTTTTTGTGCTATATTCATATTTTCTATTGCATGTCTAGGAATTGCCCACATGGGTATCTTGTCATTTAATTTGTGTTGATATTTTTTCCAAACCCGCAATAAAGCATTCCTTAAAATATGACTTTTAAATTTTTTGTCCACTTTTTTGTTAAATAACAGGTAAGCATGCCAGCCATATACCAAGTCATGTCCCTCAATATTCAGTATCCTGTCATTGGTTAAATCAATCCAATTACTGATTACGGATAATACTACTGCATCATAATATTATTTTAGATTGGGTAATTTCAAACCTCCCCTCTCACGTACATCTTGCATTATTTTTAACATTACTCTCGGTTTCTTTCCTGCCCATACAAATTTATTAATAACCGGACTTCCTGGGCGGAGCTTACTGATGGTGGCAGCTTAAAATAGCTGCCCCCGAATTCCTGGTCACGTATCTGTTTAGATGATCATCTACCTGACGTCTAACAGGTTTCTTATCCTTCAGGCAAGAAGAGAAGAAGATATAGTTTTGCTGGCAAATGCCCTTCGATATTTGCAGCTTTTGTGTCTGCAGAGAGAGGGGGGCCAGCCCAAGGCAGAACGGCGTCCGTGCTGGGAACTTCAAACTGCCTTGCGCAGTACAAAATAAGATCTCTCCCACTCTGTTCACAGTTTTGATTTATTTGATTTTAATGCGAACTGAATCCGTTTACCAGGACATTAATTGTTTACCAAGATCCTAGCTTCTTTTTTTTTTTTACAAGATCTTCTTCTGAAAATCTATTTACTTAGAGGCTTTTAAAATGGGGCCGAGCCGGCTGGATTCTCCTGTAACAATGATTATTTTCTTAATCTCCTTGTTAAACGCTACAGAACTTTAAAACTTCAAAGGAGACAGGAGTGATTTATCACCCTGCCTCACAATCGGCCAGCAGAAACTTTTTAATTAGTTTCATTTTTACAAGACTTCCTTTCTCTCATTAATTTTGCTTATCTGGAATTTAAATGGTGATGAATCTGCTGAACTGTCTTGTTACAATGCTTATTTTCTGAAATCCTTGGTAAAGCCTTGCCAAGCCTCAAATTTCAAAACAAAGGGAGAAATTCAGCATCTCTTCCTATAGCTGCACAATCGGCCAGTAGAGTTTTATTAACTGCTTGAAGATAAAATTTGGAATGGCCTCAAAACCAAATCCTAATTTGAAACCGTCGCCCTCTATTCCCAGGGGCACATCCCCAGTGCCTGACACAAGGTCGCAGCCTCCGCTCCCTACACCCCCTGCTGGAGACTTGTTAATGAAAGAATTCTTCTTGAATGAATTAAGTGTGGCTCTCAACGCTCAGACAATTAAAATGGAAGATAAACTTAGAGATCTTAAAGAGGAGATAAAACAGGAGATAAAACAGGAGGGAAAAGAAGAAATAAAAGAAATAAAAGGGGAAATAAAAGAACTTAAACAGGAGTTGTATGATAAAATTGATGCCAGGGTTGTTAAAATTAAAGATGAAATGCTGGGACTTGTAACTGTATTGACAGAACATGTTTCCGGAATTGAAGATAGTCTAGAGGATCTTAATGAGGCTAATACCAACTTGACATCGAAAACAGAGGTGGTGCAACAAAAAGTTGAAAATGCTGAAAAAGAAATTATTATGATACAGTATAGACAAATGGAACTGGCATTAAGAGTAAGGGGGCTGCGTGAGGAGAAACAGGAGAACCTGAAACAGATTCTATCAGAAGCCTTTGACCGTCTGGTGGGAAGACCAGGGACTAAGCTCGACTGGCAGATCGACAAAGTTTATCGCATTAACTCCTGGGTGGCAAAGCAGAAACAGCTTCCTCGAGACATCGTTATATACTTCACTACAAGAGAGCTCAGAAACATGATACTACAGGAGTCTTACAACACTAAGCTCCAAATTGGCGGTCAAGACCTGATTGTTTTGAAAGAGATACCACCTCAAATGCTAAGAGCCAGGAGAGACTACACTTTTTTAGCCGAAGAACTCAGAAACCGTCAGCTACAGTATAGATGGGACGCACCATTTGGTATTATACTTACATTTGATAGGCAAAGATATCGCCTCAACTCCGTATGGAAAGCCCGAGATTTTTACCATAATATTTTGAAGGCTGGACATCCTGCATCATCTGGACCTGGAGAAAGACCACAAGAAGGACAGGACAGACAACAAACTACACAACTATCACATAAGATGGAGCATCTCTCTCTCCTAGAAGCGCAAGGTGTTATGGAACAAAGACCTAGCCGTATGATTACTAGACGAATGGAGAAACAAGCTAAAAGGCAACAACCTCAACAATCACCGGCCATCGATCAAGAAGCTACAATAACAAGTCTGGAAGCAGTGGGAGGAGCTAGGCCTAAGGTTAAACAGGCCATGCAGGAAGCTCTAAAACAGCTTCAGCCAACCAAAGATGACAACTAAGATCTTAACATGGAATGTCAATGGATTGAATTCTCCACAGAAGAGAAAGAAAATACTTCACTATCTTAAACAGTTTAAGAATGACATAATTTGTTTGCAAGAAACTCATATCAAATCAACTGATCAAAAATATCTGATTAACTCAAAACTTGGTCAACATTTTGTAGCTTCTGCTATGGAAAAGAAAAATGGTATAGTTGTATACTTAAGAAAAGACATGAAAGCTGAATTAATTGAAGCAGATCCCTTTGGAAGATATATCGCGTTAGATCTAATCCTAGAAGGGAAAAAGACATTACTTTTGGGAATTTATGCTCCTAATCAACAGCAAGACGGATTCTATAGAAATCTTCATGGCAAATTAGTACAGTGGGGCTATAGGTCCTGTATACTATTGGGTGATTGGAATGGTGTGATAGACACTAAAAGAGATAAGAAGACTTCTTGCCCAAATACTAAGATGCGAGCAAAGCTACCCAAACCTTTTTTTGACATGATGGATGACTTTGAATTGAGAGATATTTGGCGAGAAAGAAACGCAGAGGAATATGATTTCACTTTCTTCTCTGATAAACATCAATCCCTTTCAAGGATTGATTTTATACTAATCACTAATGATTTGCTTTCTAGGGTCAAGAAGACAAAGATTGCGGCTAGGGTCCTTTTGGATCATAACCCAGTTTGGATGGAATTGGGAAGGGTAGTGCAGGCAAGAATGTCTTGGAGATTGAATGAAAACTTATTTAGATATGAAAAGTATATTAATGATTGTAAACAATTGTTATCTGAATATTTTGTTTTGAATATGAATAAGGGTACATCTATGGCATTTGTATGGGATGCAAGCAAAGCGTATATGAGAGGAGTGCTGATGAATATAAATGAAACACATAGATATAAACAAGGGCTAAAATGAACAGAATTGGAAGAGGAAATTAAGAGAAAAGAGTTGGAGTTAACAATGAATCCAGGCGATACAAAGGTTAAGGAAGCTATCACCATATTAAAATCTCAATTTGACACGTTGATCTCTGACCAGGTAGCCACTAATTTATTATATGCAAAGCACAATACTTTTTGTAACGCAAACAAACCTGGCAGATGGTTAGCTTATCAGACTAGGAAAAAAAGGAAAACTCGAAATATATCTAAACTGATTTACAGAGGGAAGAAGGTGTTTCAACAGGAAGAGATTCAAAAGGCATTTCGAGAATTTTTTACAGAATTGTATAAAGGGGATAAAATTAATGGTTTAGATATAGACAAATATTTAGATAAAGAGAAAATACCCTCAGTTAGAGAAGAGCACAGGCAAAAATTGAATCAACCAATAACCTCGGGGGAAATTTTGCAGGTAATTAAGCAATTAAAGTTAGGGAAAGCACCAGGTACAGACGGTTTGACAGAGGTTTACTATAAAAATTTACAGTTAGAAATGGTAGAACCTCTTAGAGAATTATTTAATAAGATTTAAACGGAAGGTAAAGTGCCTCCATCTTGGAAGACAGTGTTTATATCTTTGATACCCAAAGAGGATATATAATGTATTAATACAGATGGATTCGGAAACAGAATTAGTTAAAGATTGTATGATAAAGTGGGCTCAAAACATTGAAGAACCAATAATGCTGGATACATGGGAAAGAATCTGGGTAAGAAATGTGAAATTTACACAAGCTCAAAACCTGAGAGAAAATTTTTATAAGATGGCATTTAGATCCTAAAAAGCTGGCTTCTATGTATCCGAATTTACAGCCTAAATGTTGGCGATGTGGCTCTCTCGATGCTACATATTTTCATATATGGTGGACCTGCCAAAAGGTTAAGGCATTTTGGATAAAAATATGGTAGATTATGCAAAATATCTTTAAAAGAAGGATAAAGTTTACTCCTGTTATTTTTACTAGGTATAAGTATTGACTTTACAGTGGTAGAGACTAACTTGATTCTGCACCTAATAACGGCAGCAAGACTGTTGGTGACGCAATACTGGAAGAAGGAAGACTTGCCTACAATTCAAGAATGGACATTGAAAGTTACAAACTTAGCCGAGATGGCTAAAATATCAGCATATCTTAAAGATCACTCAAATGAGAGATATAAACGAGACTGGAAAAAAATGGATTGACTATATACAAAATAAATACGGGACCAAGAAATTCCAGTTAGCCTATGCTTAAGATCAGAAATGATTTAAATTGTTTAAAGTTAGCTCAGCAAGAAGAAGCTAAGTTCAATGTAGAGATGTCATTAATTTCTTTATTTCTTTTTTCTCAATAGATTTTAGACTGTGTTTGTTAAAAATCCATACCGTGTACGGTGTTAAAAATCCATACCGTTCTGGGAAGTCGGGGGGGGAGGAGGAGGGGGTTGGAGGGAGGGGGGAGGGAGGGAGGGGTATACATTAGGCTAGACAAGAATTTGGTGGTAAACTAGAACTATTTTGACACACACAAAAATTGTACTCCGATGTCTCACTGATTGAGGAATGATGAAATGTTTGTTTTAAAAGAAAATAAAACTTTTGAAACACAAATTTATTAATACCCTTCTGCCATTCTAAGAGATTCGCATCTTTTTTAAGTATAGGTAACATTTGAAAAAGAAATAAAAATTTGGGTAAGGTATTCATTTTCACTGCCGCTATTCTTCCCAAGAAAGATAACTGCAGCTTATCCCATTTTTTCATCTCTATCTGTATACTATGCCAAAGTGATTCATAATTATACTTATATAATTTCCCATTTGCGATTAAGATATTAACTCTGAGATATTTGACCTTTTTGACTATTTCACATCCCAACATTCCTCCTAGTTCTTCCTTTTGTTTAGTATTCATATTTATGGCTAGTATTTTTGTTTTCCCTAAATTTATTTTAAAACCAGACACTTGACCATATTGATTAATCGTATTCATTAAGATCATACTAGATTCCTGCGGTTGATCCAATATTATAACCAAATCATCCGCGAAAGCACGCACTCTGTATTCTTGCTGCCTAATCTTAATTCCTTTTAGACCGTCCAAGCCTCGTATTTTGTTCAGCAATACTTCCAAAGTTATAATAAACAATAGTGGGGACAAGGGACAACCCTGTCTTGTACCTTTTCCAATTTGAAAAGAATCTGTTAAACTTCCATTGACTATAATTTGAGCAGTTTGCTGTTGATATATTGCTTTAATTGATTGTAAAAAACTTTCTATTTGTATTTTTTGCAATGTTTTCAACAGGAATTGCCAGTTAACTCGATCAAAGGCTTTCTCAGCATCCAAAAATATGAATGCAGCAGGAATTTGATTGTTCTTTCCCAAGTATTCTAATGCATTAATAATTAGTCTTACATTACTTTTCATTTGTCTCCCTTGAATAAAACCTGTTTGGTCACTGTGTATCAATTGTTGAATAACCAACATTAATCTGTTTGCTAGGATTTTGGTAAAGATTTTATAATATATGTTAAGTAATGAGATAGGTCTATAGTTTTTTGGTTGAGTAGTATCTTGATCTTCTTTGGATATCAGGGATATAAAAGCTGTCTTCCAAGATGGGGGCACCTTACCTTCCATTTGAATCTTATTAAATAATTCTTTAAGAGGTTCTACCATTTCTAACTGTAGATTTTTATAATAAACCGCTGTCAAGCCATCTGTACCTGGTGCCTTCCCTGCCTTTAACTGCTTAATTACCTGTAGAATTTCCCCCAAGGCTATTGGTTGATTCAATTTTTGCCTGTGCTCTTCTTTAACTAAGGGTATTTTCTCTTTATCTAGGTATCTCTCTATATCTAGACCGTTAATTTTATCACCCTTATACAACTCTGTAAAAAATTCCCAGAAGGCCTTTTGAATCTCATCCTGTTGGAACACCTCCTTCCCTCTATAGATCAGTTTAGTTATGTTTCGAGAATTCCGTTTTTTCCTAATCTGATATGCTAACCATCTGCCAGGTTTGTTTGCATTGCAGAAGGTATTGTGTTTTGCGTATGACAAACTAGTAGCTACCTGATCAGAAATCAACATATTAAATTGAGACTTTAATATAATAATTGCTTCCTTAATCTTTGTGTCTCCTGGATTTAATGTTAACTCCAGCTCTTTCTTCCTAATTTCATCTTCCAATTCTGTTCGTTTTACCCCTTGTTTATATCTATGTGATTTATTTATATTTATCAAAACTCCTCTCATATACGCTTTACTTGCATCCCATACAATTTCCATAGGTGTACCCTTATTCATATTAAAAACAAAGTATTCTGTTAACAATTTTTTACAATCATTAATATACTTTTCATATCTAAATAAATTTTCATTCAATCTCCAAGACCTTCTTGCCTGTGCCACCCCTCCCAACTCCATCCAAACTGGGTTATGATCTGAAAAAACTCTAGCCGAAATCTTTGTCTTCTTCACCCTGGAAAGCAAATCATTAGTAATTAATATAAAATCAATCCTAGAAAAAGATTGATGCCTATCAGAAAAGAAGGTAAAATCATGTTCTTCTGCATTTCTTTCTCGCCAAATATCTCTCGATTCAAAGTCATCCATCATATCGAAAAAGAATTTAGGTAACTGCTCGCATCTGAGTGTTTGGACGAGAAACTTTCTTGTCTTTCTTAGTATCTATATTCATTCCAGTCACCCAGTAGTATGCAAGACCTATAATCCCACTGTACTAATTTAGCATGAAGATTTCTATAGAATCCATCTTGTTGTTGATTAGGAGCATAAATTCCCAAAATCAATGTCTTTTTCTCTTCTAAAACCAAATCTAACGCGCTGTATCTTCCATGGGGGTCTGCTTCGATTAGTTCAGCTTTCATGTCTTTTCTTAAGTATATAACTATGCCGTTTTTTTTTCCATAGCAGAAGCTATAAAATATTGGCCAAGTCTTGGATTAATCATATATTTTTGATCGGTTGATTTAATATGAGTTTCTTGCAAACAAATTATATCATTCTTGAACTGTTTAAGATAGTGAAATATTTTCTTTCTCTTCTGTGGAGAGTTTAATCCGTTGACATTCCATGTTAGAAGCTTAATTGCCATTTTTTGTTTCCTGAAGCTTTTTTAGAGCCTCCTGGACAGCCTGTTTAATCTTTGGCCTGGCTCCTCCCACCGCTTCTAAACTGGTTACTGTAGCTTCTTGACCAATAGCAGGTGATTGTTGGGATTGTTGCATTTTGGATTGTTGCTCCATTCGTCTGGTAATCATACGGTTTGGTCTTTGTTCCATAGCTCCTTGTGCTTCTAAGAGAGAGAGATGATCCATCTTATCTGGTAATTGTGTGGTTTGCTGTCTATCTTGTCCTTCTTGTGCTCTTTCTCTAGGTCCAGATGGTGTGGGATGTCCAGCCATCAAAATATTGTGGTAAAAATCTCGAGCTTTCCATACTGAGTTGAGACGGTATCTTTGCCTGTCAAATGTGAGTGCTAGACCAAATGGTGCGTCCCATCTGAACTGACGATTTCTAAGCTCAACTAAAAAAGCATAGTCTTTCCTGGATCTTAACATTTGAGGTGGTATCTCTTTCAATACAGTCAATTCCTGACCCCCAATTTGAAGCTTAGTTTTATAGGACTCTTGTAGTAACATATTTCTAATCTCTCTTGTGGTAAAATATATAACAATGTCCCGAGGGAGCTGCTTCTGCTTTGCCAGCCAAGAATTAACGCGATAAATTTTGTCAATTTGCCAGTCAAAATTACCCCCTGGTCTTCCCACCAACAGACTGTCAAACGCTTCTGAAAAAATCTGTTTCAAATTTTCCTGCTTGTCCTCTGTTTTCGATGTCAAATTAATATTGGCATCATTAAGATCATCTAGTCTATCCTCTATTCTGGAAACATATTCTGTCAATACATTTACAATCCCCAATGTTTACAATCCCTGGAAGCCGACAAGGGCAAGATCTTAATGCCCTTCAAATCTAGATCACGTCTCCACTGCTCCGAGAGGAACACGAGGTCGAGCGTGTGACCTGCTGTATAAGTCGGACCCTGAAATACCTGGGTCAAGTCCATGGCTGTCATGGAAGCCATGAACTCCTGTGCTCCATCAGAGCGTTCGCCGAGCGACGGCAGGTTGAAATCCCCCAGCACTATAAGCCTGGGGAACTCAACCGCCAGCTCGGCTACTGACTCAAGGAGGACAGGCAGGGCTGTTGTAACGCTGTTGGGAGGTAGGTAGTTAGAAACAAACCCACTTGACCCCCAAGGTCCAACTTCACCAGCAGGGACTCACACCCGACAATCTCCGGAGCAGGGATCCTACGAGCAAGTAGTGAATCTCGGATGATGACTGCCACTCCCCCACCCCTTTTCTGGTGTCGCGGCTGGTGGAGCACCTGAAACCCTTCTGGGCACATTTCAGTGAGGGGGACTCCTCCCTCATGGCCCAGCCAGGTTTCAGTAATACATGCCAGGTCTGCCCCCTCGTCTAATATTAGGTCCCGGACGAGGGGAGCTTTGTGAACCACAGACCTGGAATTTAGCAACAGCAGCCTGAGACCAGGGCCCTGACAACTCTCGTCATCTGGTCCTGGAGTGGAGCTAACAGGGCCGGAAGGGGGGATCGCTGTGATGTAGCAAACCCTCCTTCCCCGGTAATGGCTAGCCCTATAACTCCCGTCAAACCTGCCTCTCCTAACTATGACCAGGATGCACCGGCCCATCCCCACACCCGTAGACCCCACTTCCCCTCGCGTGGCCTCTGTTCTCCCCGGCAGGCCATTCATATCATTCATTCTGGGACGAGAGGTAGGCCTGGGCCCCCTACCACTTCTGCTGCTGCACTCAGTAGAGGAGATACCAGGCTGCACTCTCAGTCCTCTCATACATACCCGCAGTCACTCACTCATACATTCCCCACTATGATCAGTTTAAAAAGTACACAATGCAATAGGTAATATAAATTAGTTAAAAGTAAGTGGGTTCATGCATCAACAATCATACCATACACACTCCATCCATAAAATTGTGCAGGTCTTGAAAGTCCAATCAAATGGGTTTGTGCAGATAGGAGGTGAGGATCAGTGATAGTAAAGGGGGGAGAGTTTCTCCATTCTTCTCCCTTCCTGTGAGTCTGGAAGAAGCCAAGAGGGGCCAGAGGCCCAGAGTCTATAATGGTTGGGGTAGTTGCAGATGGGAGGGGGGGCATAAGCACCAGTTTGAAACGGAGGCAAGTTCGTAGCCTCGTCCCCCCCCCACTTCTCGTTGTTAGTCCAAAAGAGGCGCAGTCGAGGAAGAGCAGCGTGCAAGCCCCGCAGCAGCAACAACCCGGAAAAGGAGGCCGCAGCAAGAAAGAAAGGGGGGGGAGGCCTGGAAGAACTGTGGCGATAGCAAGGCCCAGCATCCCAGTCCCGGCCCACATAGCTACAGCGCCTCACCACCCTCTCCTCGGGGCGGGGCAAGGCGCAGACCACCACTCCACAACGTTCAGCTCAATTCCAACAAGTCCAGCAGTCCCAGTATAAATCAAAAGAGAGACCTCTCTCCAACAGCACAGCTAAAGGACGCCCGCTGTCTAAGCGGTGCCGCCGCCGCCCACGGAACAACGACAACACCATCAGCCAGTCAGGGTATGTAGAGAACATGAGAATGCTGTCCAGGGGCCGCCCGAACGTGACCCCCCCCAGGCACTCGCCGCCCAAACGACACCGCCGCCGCCGTGCGTAGAATGGTGCCGCCGCCGCCGTCAGCCAGTGGAGACACAGGAACACCGTCCAGGGGCCACATATAAAAAGATACATATAATGTAATAATAGAAATTGACTCTGAAACAGAGCTAATTAAAGACTGTATGATTAAATGGGCTCAAAATGTTGAAGAACCAATAATGTTGGATACATAGGAGAAGATATGGGTGAGAAATGTAAAATTTACACAGGCCCAAAACTTGAGAGAAAATTTTTATAAGATGTTTTACAGATGGCATCTAGATCCCAAAAAAATGGCTTCTATGTATTTGAATTTACAACCTAAATGCTGGAGATGTGATTGTATGGACGCTACATATTTTCATATATGGTGGACTTGCAAAAAGGTTAAGGCATTCTGGATAAAAATATGGTGGATTATGCAAAATGTTCTCAAAAAAAGGATAAAGTTTACCCCCTAGCTATTTTTGTTAGGTATAATTACTGACTGTACAGCAGTAGAGATTAACTTGATTTTGCACTTGATAACTGCAGCTAGATTGTTGGTGGCGCAATACTGGAAGAAGGAAGATTTGCCTATTATCCAAGAATGGACATTGAAAGTCACAAACTTTGCAGAGATGGCTAAAATATCTGCATATTTTAAGGACTATTCAAACGAGAGATATAAACGAGATTGGAAAAAATGGATTGACTATATTCAAAATAAATATGGGTCTAGGAAATTTCAGATATCTTATGATTAAGATTAGAAATGATACAAATTGTTTATAGTTAGCCTAGCAAGGAGGAGCTACGCTCAATTCAAAGACGTTATTAATTTTAACATTTTTATTGCGCGCTGTCTGATAGGGAAGAAGATGGGCTGTCAAGAAATGCGATAGAAACAGACAGACAGACAAAGAGGGGGGAGTAAGATAGACAGACAGACGATAGAAATGGATAGGTAGATGGATGGACCGATGGATGGATGGATGGATGGATGGATGATGGATGGATGGACCGACAGATGGATGGATAGATGATGGATGGATGGACAGATGGATGAAGAAAGGGGGGATGGATGGATAGATGAAGGAGGGATAGATGAATGATGGATGGATGGATGGACTGACAGATGGATGGATGGATGGATGGATAGATGATGGGTGGATGGATGGATGGAGAAAGTGAAGGGGGATGGATGGATAGATAGATGAGGGAAGAAGAGAGGAAAGAGAGAGAGAGAGAGAGAGGATGCTAGACAGCTTGAAACTGGGCCCAGATTTTAACCTAAGGGAAAAAGCTGAACTATAACCCACCCACCCCCAAAGTCCTTTTTAAGAGGCCTGGCTTTTGCCTGCAGAACATTTTCTGGAGGGAAGCCTCTCTTCTCCTGTTGTGCAAGGAGAACACAGAGGCAGGACCGGAGGGCATTTCCGGACCACCTGGGATGGGTAAATCCTTTCCTGCTTCTTCACCAGCAGGCACGTGACTGGCAGATTACCAATTGTACAAGGGTGTGACTGTCTGGTGCATTTCTACGTTTGGTCCTCTGCACTCCAGCTTTATTGCTTCTTGATCTCCACATGACAATAACCAAAACCTGACTTCATTCCTTCCAGATTAAAAAAAGTGATGTGTTACAATTTTAAATCACTCCCATCTTTCTAACTAACATCTGCTTCTCTCTCTCCCTCCCCCTCTCCCTCTCTCTCTGTTCTGTCCCATCTCTTGCCTTTTCTTTTCCTTTTAATCTGTCACTTTTCCTCCAGGAAGACAAACAGTGAACCTGATCCTGAGATCTGGTATTTGATTGCACTAGTTTATACATTTTTATCCCTCTTCATCACCTTCTGGAAATATTCCCTGTCCTTGTAAGAACCACCCAGCATAGATTTCTCCAGCTGAGAAGGAATGGGGGCAGGACAGGATCCTTTGAGGACCCGAGACAAGGCACAGGGGCAACACAGTCAGCTGATCGTTCAAACTCCCCTTTATTGCTCCAACTTTCCCCCAAACGCTCCCACCTTTATGGCAAGTCCCCCGTAGTAAAACGCTCTCTCTCTCTCTCTCTCTCTCTCACGCACACACACACCTCCAGCAGCCTCTGGCTGCGAGTTAGTCCAGCAAGACACTGTTAGTACAATGGCTTCAAGGCAAGTAGTCCAGCCAGGCAAGGGAACAAGGCAATGAGTCCACGAAGCGAAGGAACTAGGCAAGAAGTCCAGCAAACTCCAGACATCAGCAACAGTAGACAAAACGCCACAAATTCAGTACTTGTTCCCGACAAGCACCTCTTTAAGTCTCAATCCCCAGGTGTGCCTTGTGAAGAGGGACAGGGCATCAGCCTGCGCTGTTCCTGCCTTCTCTCCACTCTCCATGCTCAGGGATCAGGAGGGGGCAGTACCTGCTCATCCCTCTTCCCCCCCCCGGCCCCCTCGGTCCTCCTGCCTCCCTTGTTCCCTGCAAGCCATCCCAAGCCCAAGGGACTGGGGGCTGCCTCGTCCTGCTCCTCCTCCTCCGAAGCCAATGAGGCCGCCCCCTTGACCTCTGTCAGTTCCAGCTTTGGCTCGTCCTCCACTGACTCAGACTCCAATGGGGCCATGACAGATCTCTTCTTCCTGGACCTGCCATTAGCCCACTGCTAGAATGCTCTTTGGGCACCAGCTATTGCTCCCCAAAGTGCTTCTCTAACAAAATTCCCCCAACTCTGTGGGGTTTTAAAAAATCTACATAATTGTGAATAAGGTGTGTCTTTCTCAAGATTTAACAGATGGCAAGGGACTTTGTCTACACATCAAGACAAAGATACACCTACACACATTTCCTGCATGTTTCTATCACAGCATCTCTTTCAAAACCTCCTCTCCTTAGTAGCCAAAGCTGGATTTCAAATGGAACAGCCTCAGTTTCCCCCTTCAGGGCTGGAAGGAAACGGGGTCCTATCCTCAACAAATGTTCCATGGACTTCATTTTACTTCAAATGTTAGACCCATCTCATCAGGTGTTTGGGAACGCTGCATATGTAATATAATGGAACTTATATAAAAGACAGGTTAGATTTTATTATTGGTTGATTTATTAAAATAGATTAATTGTATACATTTTTGTAAGCCAGATGTTTTTTTAAAAAACTGATGTGGCATAAAACCATCTAAATCAAAATCCACTCAACCTTTCTGGACCAGCGGGGGGAGAGGGGGGCAATTCTGTGTGAGAGAAAGCGTGCGTGCAGTTGCACAAGCGCCTGCCACTCACTCAAATGGAGCAGATGTGTATGTGCTCACCCACTGCTCACACAAATGGCACTGTGCGTGCACACACACTTGCCCGCTGTTTCTGCGGCCCAGTTGCAAACACTGCAGCCCAAAGTTTGAGAAGCCCTGATCTAAACAGATAAATAACCTTGACTTCAATAAACGTTTGTCATATGGTCGGTCAGCTGTAGGCAGGATGACAATTAAAGGAGATCCAGTTGCCTCAAAATTTGGATGCAAGGGGCTTTGTCAAGAGCTTCCCATCAAACGGCCAGGGGCCCTGGGGATGGGGGGTACAAGGCTCCACCACGTAAGACTTCTACTCTTCAACCTCTTTGATAGTGTTCAGATGAGCAAGTGGAAGGAACTTGTGTCAAATGTATAGATGGCATAAAATTAGATGAGACAGCCTAGATTGCAGAAAGAAAATTCAAATGATTTTGGAGAAGAGAAATGGCTGAAAATAATATCCACAAAGGCAAAGGCAACATTCTTAAGTAAGGAAATGAAAATAGAAATGCACCCATACTGGGTGAAGGAGGGTAACTAGTGACAGTATTTGTAAGACAGAATTTGGAGCTACAGACCGACTGCAGACCAAAGATGAATCAAGATTAAAATGCGGATGTGAAACAGGCAAATTCAATTTTAGGCTGCATGACTGGAAGTGTGATGTCCAAATCTCAGAAATGAATGATGAGAAGCATTTGTAAGCACCAGGAAAACAACATCAGGTGACAGAAATCTCATTTCTTTCCTTGACAAAGGTGATCCACCTGAGCGATGGATGGAAGAGGGTGTCCCTGGAGGCCTTTAAGAAGAGGCTGGACAACCACAGCTCCTGGATTGTCCCTCTGGGTTTCCTGCCCCTTGCAGACGGTTGGAGGAGATGATTCCAACTGCAACTTGGTTCTGCCTGGCCAGATCCCCCACGGACAGTGGCCAGAAGATCACAAGCTCACGAGGCCCCAAGTCTGAATAACAGGTTGTGCATCTGATGCCAGCATTTCTCTTCCCACTTTAGCAGGGGTCTCCAACCTTGGCAACTTTAAGACTTGTGGACCTCAACTCCCAGAATTGCTGCACTACAGAGACCAAGACTTCAAGCAGATTATGCAGCCTTAGGCCAGGGCTGGATGTAGCTCTCGTTGGGGTGCTCTCCAGAGCCCCCCTCCCAAAGTAGCCATTTAACCTGCAATGATTATGAGGCTACCCCAGGGGAAATGGAGAACTGTGTGGAACCTGACCCTCGCACTGTTTCTGCTGGCTCAGGCGGCTTCCCACGCAGTGACAGGCATTTACATGCCCAGCAAATCATGTGCTGCAATTCAACACTGAGACTCACTTCGATCCAGCACAACTGCAGCTGCAGGGATAAAAGGGAACAGTCCCAACCCCTAACCGTAACCCAAACCACGCTGCCCCATGGCCTGCCCCCCATCTACCCCTTTGCCATTTCCCTGAGAACAGAATCACTAATTTGCAGTTGCTTCCTCTGCAAAGTGGTGAAGGGGCCACATGCGGGCAGGGGATGATGGGTTCCCACACACACAGCCACACTGCTTTCTGAGCCCCAGCACTTCCTACATTGGGGGGGTACTAAATTGAGGGAGGTCCTGATGGAAGTTGGCACTTGCAGCTCTTAGCAGGAATAAATACACAAACAGTCCAGAGATGAGCCACGACATCTTCCCTGCCATGGTCTTCCCTTGTTCCCTTTCCTGCAGCCACCAAGCTGACACTTTCATTCGGCCTCTGGGGACCTTTGGAGCTTCCTCAGCTGCCACCACTCCTAAGCCAGGAGATCTGGAAGCAGTTCAGCCTCGGAGGCATCTCCTCTGAGTCTGCAGCCCCACCAGAAGTTCAGTCAAGCTTCCTGCAGTGCTCCTGGCCCAGCTTTGGGGGCAAAGGGCAGCTGAAGGTCAGCAAAGGGCAAGAGGCCAATTTGCTAAAGGCCAAGCAAGAGGGGGAGGCACCACACTGGAGTAACTCAAGCACTGTCACCCCCACCATGAGAGCCCAGTCAGTGGACGGCTTTGAAGGTCAGCGAGAGTCTGAATGGCCAGGCAGAGCAGGTCACAAAGGTCCTTTGACAGAATGGCCACACCCATGAGGATCTGAGTCACAGCTTGGCGGAGTCTGGAAAAACTGTTTCTTCTAGGATTCTCTGAAGCTGAGTCAGCCCCACGTCCCCAACACCCAAAGGGCAAAAGTGAGTGGCTAGATCCAGGGAGAGCCTCTTCCATCAAGGACTCACAACACACAACTTCAAAGCAGGCAGCCACTCAAACCTTGGGAGCCTCTTCCTTCCTCAGAAGTCCTAATCTCAAGAGAATCCCAGAGAGTGGCTCTAATCCCAAATTTGCTCAAGATGATGGAGTCAGTCCAACTCACATCCAGCCTGGAGGGGTCTTGAGTTGACCGTCCACCTCAGCAAAACCATCCTGGGCATCTGCCCTTTTCCCCTAAAATGGTCCGAGGTGGGACCCACCATGCAGATCGAGACTTGGCCGCTACCCTGGTCAGAGCTTGGCGGTGCCCATTTGCTTTTCACCAGCGTCACTCCGGGGAGGAGTTTGAGCATCCATTTCTCTAAGCAGGAGAAGATGTGGTGCATATCCTGGCTGTGTTAACACGAGACGCAACTACATTAAAAATAAAGGAAAAACTGAGGCTCCATCCCAAAATTAGCTGCTGGGCAGAAAAGACCCCAAGAGTCGCTTTTCCAGCAGCCTGGAAAAGATTCCTGAAATGGGAAGGAGTTAGCGCAGCCTTGGTGAGATGCTGGGACACTCCCCATCCGCTCAGATGCCCCAGGGAACCCCCCAGGCCCTCTCAGAAGGAAGCTTTCCAGGACACAGAGCCTGCTTTGTGTGGCGTGAGATGCCTCTGTGGTAGGAAAGATTCAGAGGGAGAGTTCGGGCCTTTGGTGAACAGACGGTTCTTGTTCAGCAGGACAATCCTCCTTCTTCACTTCAACGGCAGGCTTGGATGGATGTGGAGAACAAGCGATACTATCCGCATTATGGGAATGGTGCAGCAGAGCAGCCCAAGAATTCTGCATGGAGAGCCCAGGCCCTGCCTCTGTCTTCAGCTGCTGCTAAGCAGGCCTTGGAGCTTTGCTTGGAAACTGAAAATGTCTAAGGACACAACACCCCACTACAATGGCCACTCTTTGGTGGGTTTCCTACCACCGCATTGCCCACAGGGTGACTGAGCAGGAAATGGACTCCCTCAATCACCCATGGAACAAATACAACTCTTATAGAGAAACAAGGTGCCTCCATTGAGTGGAGCTGCTAGAAAGTCCCAAGTTGGTCTAAGGCTTGCATGCTTCCCCCCCCCCCCAAAAAAAGCTATTTAGTTGCCTTCAGAAGTTGTGGGAGCTTCATCACTGGGAGCTTTCAAGAAGAGACTGGGCTGCCATCTCTCAGAAATGGTGTAGGTTCTCCTGCTTGGGCAGGGGGTTGGACTAGATGACCTACAAGGTCTCTTCCAACTCTGTTAAACGTTGACCCAGGAGTAGGGCTCTCCCCAATGCTGCTCCCTGGCCTTCACAGGGACATTAAGGGCAGCAGAGGGTGAGGTCCTCTTCAGGCAGGCAAATCCAAGGAATAAAATCACTTGGACTCTCCAGAATGATGGAGATGGCTGGTAAGATAATAATTGTTCCCATCTGCCTGAGCGGTTCTTCAGACCCACAGACAGCAAGACGGTCTGAATCCTTCTCCCTGACTAAGTCACAGTCCAGCTTCTCCACCAGGTCCCCCAGCTGAGCTAGATCAGGGGTCTGGGCAAGGACACGAAACCACGTCCCCTCCAGCCTGCAGAAAGACAATAGCAATATAGCAATAGCAGTAGACTTATATACCGCTTCATAGGCCTTTCAGGCCTCTCTAAGCGGTTTACAGAGAGTCAGCATATTGCCCCCAACAATCTGGGTCCTCATTTTACCCACCTCGGAAGGATGGAAGGCTGAGTCAACCCTGAGCCGGTGAGATTTGAACCGCTGACCTGCTGATCTAGCAGTAGCCTGCAGTGCTGCATTTAACCACTGCGCCACCTTGGCTCCCCATGGACAGTCCCTGGTGTCCAAAAGGTTGGGGGTCGCTAGACTTTCCATTACGTGGAGTGTAAGAAGTACCCAGGAAAGAAAAGGGAGAAGTGATGCTGTCCGAGGAGGCAACTCCCAAATATATCCTGTGTAGCCTTGAGCACAATCGATCCTCCTTCTCAGGTTGAAAGCTCTAATTTCACCAGATAAAAGTCTGCCTAGAAAAAGGCTTCCTGCTCATGAGATCAATCACTTCAGCCTCTGGAGTCACATCGACAGACATTCCTGGGGTCTCCTCTGGTAGAGATGCCCCGGACCCCCAAATTCCCATAATAGTTAACGGGACATGAAAGGCATAGTCCACATGTAGGGAATAATGGCAGACATTCCTTTTTAGTTCATTGCATTTCATGGCAATTAGGCTTAGATTTAAATGACATGAAACCAAACTGAATTTCCTTGGGGAGGGGGACAGAGGCTCTCGGCATTTGCTCAGCAGCCGTGGGAAGTCCTCCACCTTCCTGCCCTGGGTCTGGGCTACACACATGGGTAGGAAACAGCTTTGCCCAAGGTGGTGAGACGGTTTTCAGAATCATTAAAAACATGCTCCCTCACTCAACTCCTGGCACAAAAAAACCAACTTTCTGGGGTTTGTTTAGCACGCCATGCTTCCTAAATGTGGCTTGTTTCTTCAGACAATCCAGATTTGCTGGTTTGCCCATCCGGTGAATTGAACCGCAGGAGAGTCTGAGCTCAGTCAGCTGCTGGCATTGGCAGCAGCCGCAGGCCGAGGTGCCTTTAAGAGGATGTCCGAGTGCCCAAGACCAGCCAGGCTTCTCTGCCTGCACAAGGCTGGAGGTTCCCCCAAGAGAGACCAGAGCTCCAAAAGCTTTTGACTCAGCAGACATTTCTTCAATTCATCAGCTCCCTCCATCGTCCAAGGAGCTCTAGATCAACGTATGGGGGGGGGGGGAGGATTTAAAGCCTGAACAGAGGTCACAGAGAGATAACAGCAAGAGGGGGGAAGAAGGCGGGGCTTAGCAGTGAGAAGACAGATTTTCAGGCTACTCCTGAAATTCCTCTATTCCGAAGGAATTGGACGGTTCATTTTTGAACCCAAGCTGTCCCAGAGAGACAGTGAAAGGTTGGAGGAGATCCAGTGACCCCAGAGACGTTCGCAAGGTCCCTGGGGGCTTGGAATTTAACCTCCATTGCCAGTTCCTTCTGGATTAGCTGTAAGCTAATCGAAACTGCAGGTTGCCCCTAAGAATGGTGGAAGTGTTTTCAACTGGTAAGCTGATTTTATTACTCAAAGAGATACGGTCCGCATTAAAATTCAAGCTAATTGAAACCAAAGAACAGAAGAATCTAGCGGCGAACTGTTTTTTTTTTATGGGTTTATGGCCGGTGGTTACTCTATTTCTTAAATGTTTTGAATGCTATTTACGTGGATAAAGGAAAGATTACTTTACTCCAACATTCCCTCTGACTCTCCTTAAGTGGGCTGTAAACCAATTTACTATAATTTGGCTTCTTACAACTTGACACTTTTACTGCTTGGCTGTGTTGGTCTAAGATCAGATAAGATTGCACAGCTCCCAGCGTGTTCTTACTTGCAAATATCTTAAAGCTTCTAGCTGCGTCACAACATGGCGTCTATACATGCTTCAAATGATTCATTTCAAATGATTTTGTTCGCATTTCAAAAGTTGTTTGACACATATGAAAGATCTGAAAAAAACTGGACTATTTGTTGTTTTTAACATTAAAACATGAAGAAAAAAGTGAGAATGTTGAATGTTTGAATGCTCCTGAAATACAAATGAAGAATGTCAGAAATGAAGTTTCTCAACTTGCTGACACGCCGGGCGTCTGGTTTACTTCGGAGGGAGAAAGAGATGCAACGTTGAAAGGGGGGAAGCCATACAGAAGATTTATTTCAAAAGACAGAGCGCAGGAGGAATGAGAAGCATTAAAGAATCTATACTTTATGAAACATTATTTGCAGAATTTTCGATACCACCCTTGAAAATTAAAGACAAGCTGAAAAGTGCAACAAGCCTAGGACAATGTTATTACATCAGAGGCATCCCAAGCAAAAAGGTGCGAAGATATTCCTGTTTGGACTTGCTTATAAAAACGTTTGGTGAACTTGTTCCAAGAATGGCAATAGGACTAAGGAGGTTTTGTTATTGGAGAGACATAGGCTGATAGATGGAAGAATACAATTGAAAATTAGCTAAATCTAATTACTCTTATTTGTAATAGATATAGCTGAATAATAATTGATATTGATAGTAATGTATATAATGTGGAGTTGATATGATAAATAATAATTGGATACGAGAAGGGAAGGTTGGAAATATTTTTGGACCATATACAAAGGTTATTAATCACAATAATTATCACTATTAAAAAATAAAATAAAATATATAAAATGTTAATTAATATGGGGAAAATGTTACGATATACAATATAATTACATAAAGAAGGGAGAATGATAATAAACTATACTGCATGGAAGATGGAATTTTTTGGTATTAAATATTATGGATGTTCAGCTAAAACAGGATATGAGGATTTGATGTTAATAGAGGATTTTACAAACAAGTAAATGAAATGTCAGCATGTGGTTATGGATTAATTCTTTGGCATAGTTAAGGATGAAGGATGTTTAAATAACTGTAGTTAACTAAAAGTGGAGTCAATATGGTAAACATTTGAGGTAAGATATTTGAATTAATATGAATTAATGGAAGAGATGCACCAAAACATGTAACCAGCTGATATACTTTTTTTATAATATATACCTGTGTTTTGTTTTGTTTTGTTTGGGGGGGGGGGTTGGTTTTTCTTTCTTTTTTTCTTTTTTTTTCCCCCTGCCTTGTTTTTTGTTCTTTTTGTCTTCTTTGGTTTTTTTTTTGGTTTTTTTTTTCTTTTCCCACTGGTGTGGGCATGTGTTGTTTAAGTAACAAAAATTATTATTATTATTATTATTATTTTTAAATAACAATTATAGTCAAATGAAAATGGATATATGATGATGGTGACGTGTATGAATATTTGAGTGAAAACGCTCGAGTTAACATGAATTATGTTTGTTGACTGTGGAAGAGATGCACAAAAGTCTATTTGTAACCAACTGATACACTTTCTATAGCATGTAAAGAAGGATGTTGTATTTGTTTTAAATTAAAAATTAAAAAATTTTAATTAAAAAAAAAGAGATAACAGCAAGAGGCAGCAAATGAAGACTGCCCTGGCGTGGGCAGGACTTGGCCAGTCACACAAACGCTGAACAAGCCCACTGCCCTCATTCATGGGGCAGTTACAAAACAAGGAGGGAGAAGTTTATTTTGGAAGGGAACAGAACGAAATCTGCTAAAATAGACGTTTCTCTGTAATAAGAATTTGGTTTTGACAAAGGTCAGCTGTGAGCGAAGAGTTTCCAGGACGGGGTGGGGAAGGGCAGGCCAGACAGCTGGACTTCAGACCAAGGGGAGCCTCCGAGGCCATGCAGGGGCTATTATAGGAGATGCACTGAGGGAATGGCAGATCGAGCACCCCTCCGTTTCGAAGGAATCTTTGAGAGATGCCGAGCCTTTTGCAACACATTTCTACAAGGAAAGGAAAGCCTCACTCTGCCTTCTCAGTGCTGCTCATTTGGAAACCAAATGCCAAATTCTACTTCCACAAACGTTTGGAAAATGCTGGCAAGCTCTCCTTCCCCTTCTCATCATGGCCAGAATGCCCAAACGTAGTGATAAAAATGACAAATGATTTTACATCTATGAAGTACAAAGACAATAAACTTTCTGGACAAAGGAATTCCAATGAACAATTGTTGCTGATACGTTTATTGTCACCGGCATGCTCCAATTATTCTTGGCATCTTGCTTCTCCATACAATTTGCACAGCAGAATATTAATTATTTCTAATGAATAATACATATCCAAATATAAAGTCTATGGAGTGGTGGGTGCGAGGGAGGCTCTCTGGGAAGCGTGCTAGGCCCCCCAATGAATCGAAGAGAAGAATGGAAGAAAAAGGCCCTGGGATGAGCAAGGGCTGTTTTCTCAGCACCCCACAGCTGACCTCCTACCCACCTCTGCAGAACAAGGGCAGCCTCCAGGGTCTGCCAGTGCAGAGGAGGCCACAGTCTTTGGACACCCCTAGAAAGAGTGCAGAGAAGAGCAACCAGGGTGATGAGGGGACTGGAGGCCAAAACATACAAATAACGGTTGTAGGAACTGTGCATGGCTGGTCTAGGGAAGAGAAGGACCAGGGAAGACATCATAGTAATCTTCCAATATTTGAGGGGCTGCCACAGAGAGGAGGGGTCAAGATATTCTCCAAAGCACCTAAACACCATACAAGGAATAATGGATGGAAATTGACCAAGGAGAGATTCAACCTGGAAATGAGGAGGAATTTTCTGATAGTGAGAACATCCAACCAATGGAACAGAAGTTGCCTTCAGAAGTTGTAGGAGCTCCATTCCTGGGAGCTTCCAAGAAGAAGGGACTGGACTGCCCTCTGTCAGAAATGGTGTAGGTTCTCCTGCTTGGGTGGGGGGTTGGACTAGATGACCTCCAAGGTCCCTTCCAACTCTGTTAATCTAATCTAAAATGGACAAAGAGACAGGTTCTGCTCAGCACCTTCCTCTCTCAGGGCATCGGAGGAATGGAAGGCGCTGGCTGACAGAGTCATCTTCTCCCTGAGGGTAGAGGCTGGTCATTGGTGAGAGCGAAGACTGCCTTTTGGCCTTCTTGACAATGGCAGGCGAGGAGATTCTGCATTTTGTTTTCTGTAAGGAGAAGAACATCTTAAAAAGTGACTGCTTTCCAGAGCGACACAGGTCCTTGGCATGAACAGCCATTCCATCCTGCCAGGATTCAGTCCTTCCTGGCTCTTAAAGCCTCCCGATAGGGGCATGGTCCCCCACTACATCTCCTCTTCACCTCTGGAAGGTGCTGTATAATAAGATTATGATATTACCTCACCTGGCACTAGGGATGATGATGTTAGTGTGGAGGAGAGCATTCCATATCAATATCGAATCTCTGATCAATAGCATGGAGGAGAACCATTGTGCCCATCACAGCTAAGCTTTCAATTTCCCCAGGAGAATGCCATGCTCAATTGTGGCAGGATCCGAGAGGGGCAGGGATCACTGCACCCCCACTTTTCAAATAAATAAATACATTTATCAAACAATCAAATGTATCGGCCACCCACAGAATAACTCAGGGTGGCTTACAAATCCTAAACATTTACCTGTAAAAGTGACCGTGTCATTCTTGACCCACTGCCTGGTCTGAATCCTAACTGAAGGGGATCCACATAATCACCTCCATGCAGGATCCTTTGTAGTTGGCAGGTCTCCAAGATCCTCCTGGGAACTGGGTGAGGTTCCCTACAAGTGTGGAGTCCAGAGATGGCTCTTCAACTACTTCTTCAAAGTGGCAACTGCTCCTGCCTCCCTCCTTCCCAGGAAGGCCTTCAGCATTTCCTCCCCCTGCCTTTGACTGAGCTGTTGGGTCCACAGGGGGTAGAATCCAACCAGTGACAAACACTGAACACATCCTCCAAGTTAGCAGGCTCAGAAGAGCCCCAGATGATTGATGCTCAGGCAAACAGAACAGGCCCGCCCTCTTTGGGGTGAATCCACACCTGAGATATTTGAAGACTCCTATTTCCACTCATTCATTTTTTAGTAGCTTCATGGCGCCACCGGCTCGCATTTAACTTGTGGCTGACAAAGAGACCCAAGTCCCTTTCACACATGCTGCTGCCCAAACAGACCTCACCCAACCTTTATTGAGCATTATAGGTTCGTACCCCTGCAGGTTGTATGTTGGCATTTCTGCCTGGCAAATACTATCTTGTTTCTTTCAGCCCATCCATTGCTCCCCTAAGTCTGGATCTCTTAAGAACTGGAAGCTTCTTCTAATGCTTTAGACACACACACACACGGGAGGAGGAGGGAGGGAGGGAGGGAGGGAGGGAGGGAGGGAGGGAGAGAGAGAGAGAGAGAGAGAGAGAGGGGGGGGGGGAGCTTTCTGTCATCTATGAACCTGCTAAGTACCCCCTCATGTCCCATCCAGGGCACTGATAGAAATGACATAGACAAAAAAGGGTTTTCTTTCACCGTCATCAAGACATTCCTGAAGTTCTTCCTCACCTCCAGCTACCTAAGCAGGATCAGATAAATATTTAAGGCTCTTGAAATTTGTCCTCAGAGGTTTAATTTCAGTTTCTATTTCTTCTCGTCCACTATTTCTGTTGACAAGTTAAAGCCAGTAAGGTGGGTGAGTGTGTGTGTGTGCGCGCGCGTGTGTGTGCGTGTGTGCAAACATGCATGAATGAATGTACAGTATGTGGCTTATATGGTTGCTTATCTCATGAGCCTCAATTCTGGTTGGCTCCTAGCAACAGTGTTAAGATCCTTTAAAAAAACTAACAATAAAAGCCATAATCCCCAATTTGTGCCCTAAATCATCACTCTGCAATGCACAAAACGCACAACTACCAGGCTCCTGTCCCGATGCCAGGATACAATCTTAGCGCCCTCTCTTTCTAATTCTGGACCACTAAGTTGCTCCACATTGCACGAAACTGCTCTTCCTCCTACCAATTCTTCAAGAGACAGCCTTGCTTGTCCACATTTTTAAGGGCTGCTTAACGTTTGTGTAGCCCAAAGCCCCAGAAGGTGGCTGCTTCCGGGGAACCTTCTCGCCTTTCCCAATGGCCATGAGAAGACAAGTCACAAGTCCTCCGTCCCTGAATTGCTAACGTCAGCCTGGCTGAATCCGGACCTTTCTCTTCCTCGCGCATGAGACGAGAGCTTTGTTGGGCAGCTCCAGGACTCTTTAGCCCTTTGGAGTACTGAATTATGAATTCGTCTTTTCCGATCCTTAGGCCACTGTTCCATACTTGTTCCCCAACACCAAGCAGCACTTGCTTTTCTCTAGAAATCAGAAATTTAAGCAGATGCATTTTCCCCTCCTCTCTTGCCTTTCATGTTCTCTTTAGCAGTTTTAATTAACCAGCAGATACGCATTTCATCCTCACACAATTTTCTGTATTTGGGCTTTTTGTGGCACAGTGGTCAGAGTGCAGTACGACAGGCTACTTCTGATGTCTGCCGGCTGATTGCAATTGGCAGTTCAAATCTCACCAGGCTCAAGGTCGACTCCCTCCCATCCTTCTGAGGTGGGTTAAATGAGGACCCAGATTGTTGGGGCCAAGAGGCTGACTCTGTAAATCACTTAGAGATGGCTGTAAAAGCACTGTGAAGCGATATAGAAGTCTAAGTGCTACTGCTATCTTCAGGAATGTCACAAATTTAAGTCCAAAGTTCTTTCGCCACCCTATTTATCAATTCTAATCCCTCAAATCCATTCTTTACCTTCACCATATAATCCTGTGGCATTTCCTGAGTTGGATCCCAGTTTTTCTTTGCATAATGAGGGCTAGATTGCTTGGTGATTGCCTGCAGCCAATTCAGCCAAAGGTCTCCTTCAATCCCACCTGTCGAACCCAACCTTCACGGCAGGGTTGGAATAGCAGGTCAGGCTGAAGCGTGTGGCTGCTTTGTGCTCTGAACAAGTGCTAGTTGGTTGTGTGAATCCAGCCCATGAACTAATTTCTCATCCATTCATGTCCATCATCAGGCAATTTTAGGCCAAGGGCAGAAAATTTTGAAAAAAGAGCTGTCCACAGAACTTAAATGACCCAGGAAAAAAGGAAAACAAATCAAATTTCAGTTTAATTCCACTGCTTTCTGCACCCCTGCATATCCCACAGCCTCTCTGTCTCCAGCGTGACCATGCATTATTTCATACATTGCCTTTCATTCCTTAAATCAGGAGTCTCCAACCTTGGCGACTTTAAGCTTGGCGGACTTAAAGAACTCCCAGAATTCCCCAGTCAGCAAAGGTTAGAGACCCCTGCCTTAAACTAAGGGAGAAACTGAGAAGGGTCAATTTGTGTGATCAAAGAGCCCAAGAGCAAACAAGTCCATCATAACAACAAGGCCCAGATGTCAAGTGGCTTCCCCACTGGGAAACATCTGGCTCTTCAATACCATCATTACGTTTGCACAGGAGTAAAATAAAAGGGCATAAAATGCAAGCCTTGAAATGGTTTGCTTTAAGCTTATGGGTGCTGGTTTTCTGCTTAATTATGGGGAGGGGCTGCCTGATCCAGAAGCCCCCCCACTCCCACCCCCACATCTCTGCCTCTTTTGACTTCACATGCCGGTCTCGGGGAAGGCTGGGAGTCAGCAGGGCTCTGAGCAAAAGTGGTGTTAATTCTAAGACTCCAGATGGCAAACGATAAAAAGATATTTATTTGGGGATGCTTATAAATTAGGATTAATTAAGAATGCAAAATGAGAGGGTCAAGAGGAGCCATGGGCTGAGAGGGAGGCCATCTGAGTCTCAGGTGGGGTGACCCTGTTGGCCAGCCTTGCTTGCCTGCTCCCACCCCTAGGTTTTCCCTTCCCCTCAAACTGGACACAGGAGGCAGGGACCACTCAGAGATGAGCTGGGCCGAGTCATGGGGATTTGTGGTTCATAAACATTACTTTGAAGTGGACATCCAGAACAATTCTGCTAGAAGAGTTCTTACTTCAGGTGGACTAATCTTGGGGGGGTGGGTCTTGAAGGAATGAACTTATTTCCATGGCACTCTGCTTCAAACACAGCTTCTGCTGTTACACCCAGGGAAAGTGGGCTGCCCACTGCCAAACAAGCAGAACCTTGGAGAACTTCTATTGTTCTGCCCCTGAAGGAGGATCCAGACCCTTGGGCCCCTTCTGCCCAGCCTGAGCCCAACCGCCAGCACCTGCTGAACCCTGAACCAGCCTGGCAGATCAACCCCATGCTGAGTGACCTGTCTCACCGCTTTTCAGGGCCGCCCCTTGGGAGTAAGGGCAACATCCCTTTGACTGTGGACACTAAGAAGTGGGCTCAGATCTGAGGAGTGTAAAACTACTTGGTGAGTTGCCCCCTTGCTGCAAGCAACTCCTACAATTTTCAAGAGCAGAAATGTGCCCAATGCAAGCCAAACTGGGATAGGATTAGGACTAGGGGAGAGGCCCTTAAGGCTAGAGAACAGACCCTGCATTAGATTTCTCCCCCCTGCCCACCCTAGTCTTGCTGTGGGACTCTGTTTCGAGTCTCTCCACTTAAGCTTAATGCTGCATTCACTTTCTTAAATCTTCATTTATTTCAGTGAAATGTTTCAGTCAATAAACTTTCCATTTTATTGAAAATGACCCTGAAATTACATGAGAAGTTCCACATTCATTTTTGCTCTATTCCAGTTTTAGGGCTTTTGGCTATCAGAAAACATTTTCTGTATTAAAAATTCCTGTAGAAACAGCATTGCGCTTTTTAAATATTTTGCTTTTGGTTTGTTTCCTAAATATGACATCCATAAGCCTATGAAATAAACACATCAATCTGAAGCAGGAGGAAGAGGAAGAAGAGGAGGAGGAGGAGGCAGTTCCAGATTTTAGACAAAGACACTTCCAGGCCTGGCAAAAGAACAGGCACTGTGCCTGGCAGGCAGAGGGAAAGGGGATGGGCGAGGGGGGTGGGGAACGTCTCCCCCCCCCCCCAAGAACTGACCAACCAATTTAAATTCTTCCCAAGGATCCCTTTTGCCCCATTCAACATTCAGAGCATTCCTCCGAGTTGCTTTTGATTTGCTAAAGTCAAAGTACTTCCTTCCCCTTGGAATCAAACCGGACACTGGGGCCCAGCACAAACTTCTGAATGAGAAAATACCTAATTTTGCATTTTTGGAACAATAAACAAATGAAGCCATCCGCAGAAGGCCTGTCATTGTTCAAAATTCACAGTGGTCCGCATTTGCAACTGGGTTTGCCAGTGTGAGAGCAGCTGAAAAAAAGAAATAAATTGATGAAAATGGAAAGCATTATATTTAAAACGTTATTTGCAAAATTATGTACATAAAGCAACATTGTCAACAAAAATATATTCAGAGAAATGTGCATCAAAATTCAAATATTAGCAAAAACTTTAAAAATATTTCAAATTCAGCCCACTAAATTTGCCAGATTCACAAACGTGTGAACTTGAGAGGCCCTTGGTCTGTAAGATGTACTACTTTGGTCTGGTGTTAAGGTCCCAGGCTGGAAACCAGGAGACAGGGAGTTCTAGTCCCACCTGAATAAGCATGAAAGGTGACTGGAATTTTGTGTCTGCATTTTCTCTCCACCCAGTCTACTCACAGGGTTGCTGCTTTGGGGAAACTAGGAGGAACGTTAGGTACGTAGGCTGCTTTGAGTTATTTATAAAAAGAATAATGGCTGGGTAAAAAAAAAATCTATTAAAAAAACCATGACTACGCCATCAATGGGCAAAGTACATGCCTGAAGGCAGAAATGGTATTCACTTACTTTCCCTACCAGTTTGCAAATGTGGGTATGCGGACTTCACTCGTGCACGTCCCATCCATACATGTGCTCAGCCTTCCGCGGATGCACTTTGATCACACATGCGACTTGCAAGTATGCACATGCCTTGAAAAGATACCTAAATAGGATGGCATAGAGCCAGGGCAGGTGGGCAGGCCCACCTGCAATTTCCACTACTGGTTTTGGCAAACTGGTTCGAACCGGCTGAATACACCCTCTGTTTGAAGGTGAGGAGGAGGAAGAACAAGGGATGAATTGGGGGCCAATCTGGAAGCTGCATCCTTTGAAGGTGGCTGAGCCCAAGAAGGGAGGCAGAGGTGGGCAGATGATTTCAGTGGGATAGAGGAGTCAGTGACCCACCCAGAGAATGCCCGATTGTGGAAATGGAGGCTGGGCTGCTCTTTCACAGAGAGGCTCTACTTCGGCTCCTCTCTCCGGCTCTCTGCAGACACACAACCGTATCAAGGCGCGACCCTTCCCACAGGGAGAGGGAGAATGATGTTCCTGGATTCCAAAGGGATAAATCCCCTCCCTCCCCTCCCCCTTCTTAAAGCTTTTGCTCCAATAACGCAACCTTGAGTGACCTCCAGAGACAGGGCTCCCCCTAGCCCCTCCCTCATGCTCGACCCCCCTTTCCTCCCCTCCAAGTGAAGCTCAGCCATGTCTGAAGCCTTGCCAGGAAGACAGGTCCCCGCTCTCCCTCTGAGCCTGGCCATCAGGGCCTGCTGTGAGAGAAGGGGGGAGGCCAGAAAGTTATTGAATGCAAAAACCAGGAAGGCAGAAAGTACAAGAATCCAGCAATCAGGGCTAAGCTACAACCAGCCACCTTGTCCTGCCCTTGAAAACAATCAGATAAGCCAAGAACATTGTTGAGATTCGTTCAACTGCACAGTAAGCCTTGAGATTTCTCTCATTCTTTGGCATAGCTTTGAGGTTTCACGTAATTATAAAACTCTAGACTTGGCTGCAATCTTTTTAGTCCGGCTCACATGGCCCATGGAGGACAAACCCTCCCACCCAGTGGTTCTCCAGCTTTGCCTAACTCCCTTCCCCCAATCTAGAAGACGTGCCATCTTCTGGGGCAGCTTCTTTCTCAGGGCATTTCCCCTTACAACAGACCCTCCAGCCTGGATCCTCGGGGGGATTGCATGACTGGTTCAGGAAAGAAGGGAAGAAAGATCTGCTGGGAGGTGAGAAAACTCCAGGTGTGCTAAAGCTGCCAAAAGAGCCAATGCAGTCCTGGGTTGCATTCACGGAGTGATAAAGTCAAGGTCACATGAAGTGGTAGCACTTTATATTGCACTGGTGAGCCACATTTCGAATATTGCATCCAATTCTGATCATCACAATAGAAAAAAATATATGTTGAGACCCTAGAAAGAGTGCAGGAAAGAGCAACAGAGGTGATAAGGGTTCTGCCGTCTAAACCACATGATGAACGATGGAGGGAACGAGGTATGTCTAATCTAAGGAAGAGAAGGACCAGGGATGGCATGATAGCAGACTTCCAGTATCTAAGGGGCTGTCACAGAGAAGAGGGTCTCCAGAGCCCCTGAGGGCAGGACAAAAACAAAGAGAGATTCAATCTAGAACTAAGAAGAAATTTCCTGTGAGAACAATTAACCAGTGAATGGTTTCCCTCCAGAAGTTGGGGTGCTCCATCACTGGAGGTTTTTAACAAGAGACTGGAGAGCCACTTGTCCAGAATGGTCTAGGGTCTCCTGCTTGAGCAGAGGACTGGACTAGAAGGCCTCTGAGGTCCCTTCCGACCCTGTTATTCTGAGACCAAAGTAGGCTGGATCTTGGCCAGATATCTGAAAATGTTAACCAGGGTTCTTAAAAGAGGCCCATATTGACAGGGAAGAGAATACATAAATAAATAAAAATCACTATTTGTAAAGCTGCCTAACATCATAAATATTTTATGTGTTCATTTTATTCAGCCCTTTTCATTTTGCCAAATTGAGCTGGGTCAAGTCTATGAAGCATATTCTGCAATTTATGTATTTACTGTAACCGAACAAGCAAGAAATAACCTCAAGGAGACAAGGAGATCAGACTGACTTAATGTACCATAAATAGAAGCCAAAGAGAGTAATTTCTAAACGCCAGCAACCCCCAGCCCCGCCTTCAATCCACCCAGGCCTGTCTGCTGGCATCATCAACCTATGATTGAAGGTGGCAGAGCCAGCCTGCCTCGATCGTCTTTCTGGGCAAAACCTCGCCAACTTATTCAAAATGACACAGCCCATTTCCTCATCCATTTATTTCTCCGCATGTTTACGCTGCTGCATTCCCACCCAAACAACTTCCTGCCGTTTGTGACAATTTTTTTTTAAAAACCCTCACGGATTGTAATTCTTTTCAAAAGCAGAAAATGTGCAAAAAAATAAAGAAATAAAGTGCACTTCTGGTCCAACCAGGGTAAAATATTCTCCTCACAATCTTCCTTAAATAACAGCATGAAGCCACCGGAGAAAAACTGCTGCCTGTCCCAGAGCTTCTCCCTGCCAGAGGAATGAATGGACCAGAAGAAACTTCTGGAAGGAAATGGCAGTGGTGATCCATGAAGACACCCAGGCCCAGCACTCAGACCTCCATCCAAAAGCTCGGTGCAAGCCAGGAACTGCCTGCAGAACCAGAACCTGCTAACCGCATCAAGGCAACTTCTGAGTTGGCTTCAAAGGGAGCTCCACATAAAACCCATTGTAGCAGTCCAGCTTCAGGGAAAGCACCCAACTGGTACACCAGTTGAAGCTGGACAAAGGCTGTTGCAGCTACAATCTTCACCTGCAGAGGCAGCAGTAGGAATGGCTTGTCCAAAAGGACCTCCAAGTTACAAGCCATTCCTACTTGACCCCCCTAAAGGCCTGAACGAAACCCCCGGGCCCCCTGGCTGGTGGTCCTCCCGAGACCACAAGAACAGGTCCTGGGTAGGGCCCCTCAGGCATCATGAAAAGACCCCGAGTCCCACAAAGAGTGGAGGATAGGAGGCCCATGTGCTGCAAAGGAATCTCTTAGCCTATTTTGACAAAATAGCCCAAGTTTTTCCAGCCAGTTTCAGAGGTCAACAGTATCTTTTCCCAACGTTTTTGAAATGTGCCCAACAAGCGTTTAGTGTAACCCCTAAACTAGGTACAATATGGTTTTAAAAACACAACTGCCTCTCCAAAAGGGCTAAACAAGACTGCTGCCCTTAGCAATGACCAACCCCATCCACCTGCCTTGGGGGCCTTTGGCCTCCCCTCCTGCTCTTGCAAAGGCTACCCAGCTGATCAGAGAGCCCAATGCTGCTTGCCCTTAAGATGTAGCTTCCCCCTTAGACCATCGGCAACAATGGCCAACACCATAAAGCAGGAGACTCTGTTACGACCCATTCCCACCAAGCCAGGCCAAGTGGCCAGCAGCGGGAGGGACTGGAAGGGGGCCATTTCAGGCGGGTGCCGGCATGGCCTCCCCCACCTCCTTGGCTGCCTTGTGCCAGGAGTCTGACTGTGCAAAGCTGCTCCTTGGCCGTAGCTCTGTGGCCCTTCCTGTTTGGCACAAGGCCGAAGCAGCAACAGCCCGAATGGTGAAATGGCGTGGGAGGCTGAAGCAGCCCAAGAGGGAATGCAAAGCATGGGGGGAGCCTGCATGCCCGCATGGCAACAGAGGAAGACGAGAGGACCAAAATGCACGTGGGTCAGGACAGGGTGGGGCAGAAGGGCAGCAAAGGAGGGAGCAGGCCCTGCTCAGCCTGCCAGGGGCAGTGATCGATGGGCATTTCCCCTGCAGGAGGAGGAGGGTGGCAGGCAGATGCCACTTGCATTGTGCTGTAGCCCCCTCTGCAAGAAATCCGAACAAGGAAGGCAGAGGCCGAAGGAACCCCTTCCTCCTGTCCATTGGGGGGGAGGGGGGATGTGTCACTTCTACTGTAGCGAAAAGCCCAAGTTCTCCTCCATCCACCCCTGGCCAGAGGAGGGGCTTCGGCTGAGGCAGCTTCGCCTGGAACCCCTGGCATGTGGCACAACGTGACCTTCCTCCTGGCCAGCAGATTGCTTCTGGGGCCCCCAGGTGGAGAGCCTCTCCCGGAGCAGGTCTGTTTTGCCAACAGAGATCTTGAGAGAGGATTTAAGAAGGCAACGAAGAGGGGAGGGGTCAGAAAATCCCCCTGACCCGAGTGAAGATAGGAGTGAAGTTATGGGTCATTGCCTCCTCCCATCTGGCCACCAGCCATTCCAGGGATCGCTTATCAAGATGGGCTAAAACAGCCCAATTTCACGGATGTTTGCTGGCCTGCCTGCTCTGCCAACAGCCCCTCTCCCCAAACTAAGCATCCTGTGAGTTGAAAAGTGCAGCCCCGCAGAGGACCCCATTTCTTGGTCCTCAGACTCTGCTTTCAGTGGCTGCAGCACCCAACAGGTCTTCTCCAGCCTCCCATGGATTTCTGCAGGTCACCTGGACTCCCATACTGAACGGGGGGGGGAGGAGTCTTTCACGCAGGCTTATTTCAGCTGGCCCTCCACTTCCGACCTTGCAGAAGACCAGCCGACATTGCACTGGACCCAGACAAGGGAGGCCCAACCGAATGAAGCCAGCACCGTCTCTTCATGGGGAAAGAGGAAAAGCCCAAGAATCTGCCTAGGAAGGTGGACAAGGGGAATTGCAGGGTGACTCTGGCCACCTCAGACGCCCCACACTTGCTTCCAATGGCCCCCAAAGATGCCCTTGAGGTAAGTGGCTACCTGAGAGACCGCCTCCTGCCAATTACTTCCCACAGACCTATTAGATCGCACAGGTTAGGCCTCCTCCGGATTCCATCGGCTGGTCAATGTCGGCTGGCGACCCCCCCCGGGGGAGGGCCTTCTCTGTAACTGCTCCGGCCCTCTGGAACGATCTCCCCGTTGAGATCCAGACCCTTACTACCCTTCCGGCCTTCCGCAAAGCGACTAAGACCTGGCTGTTCCGGCAGGCCTGGGACTGTTGAATTATCCAGCCCCATTTTAAGTTATGAATGTTGTCGCAATTTTAAACTGTTGTTTTTATTTTTTATATCCCCCTTCCCCTTTTATTGTAAGCCGCTTTCCTAAACTGGTCCCACATTAGCCTGGAAGGAAGGGACAGCCCTCGCCTGGCCACGGAGCCCTCGGGCCACGCAGTCCCTACCGACTGCCAGAGCAGGAGGGAGGCTCACTTGTGCCCACCTGGCTCTTCTTCCCCAGGGCTGAAGGAGAGGTCTGAGCAGCCGAGAGAATGAATTAGGCGAATGTGACAGGGGCCAAGTTGCTGTGTAAGCACAACAGGCAGAGCCCATCCCAAGCACAACCTCCTCTGCTTGCAGCAGTCGTGCAACAGCTGAATGAAAGGAAAGAAAGCATCTGGAAGGAATGGCCCTCCATGGCCCTCTGCCTGGGAGCCCTGACCAGGAAGACCACGCGTGAGTTGGGCCCTTACACACACCGCCTCCCCAAAACTCTGGCAGCCCTTTTGCATGCTCAACATATGTGCCTTTCCCCTGGCCTCGGTTCCCGCCTGTCCCCTTCCTCGGACCACGACTTTTCTGCGCAAGACACAGATGCCTTTGGACAGGCGGGTGGGCGAGTGGCAGGGAAACCATCCAAGCGGGACACGCATCGCTTCCCACCAACTGTTCCCTGGTATGTTACGGCTGATCCTTATGACAACCTTGTCGTGTTTTCACAAGTCATGCTTACAGAAGAGTCCAACTACCCTGACATTTGCTCCACAGGCCAACCTGCTCCCTTCCCCTCTTGCTGACAAGGTTGTTTGTTAGGAGGGGGAGGGGCGGAGAAGGGAAAGAGGAGGGGGAGGAGGAGGAAGGTGACCTGTTTCCCTGGACCCAATCCCACCGGAAGGGAAGTGCTGTCAAGGGAAGGAGGGGCGGAGGAGAGGCAGGGAAGAGAGGAGCTTAGTTTCATCATCAAAAGAGGGAAGGTGGGCAGATCCTCCACTGGCATCAAATCCTGAAAGAGAAGACGGAGCAGGGAGGACAAGAGGTCCAGGGAAATAAGGAACAACCACAAACAATACCAAGGAGGAGGAGGAGAAAAGGGGCATCTAAAGAGAGGCTGGGGGGAGCAGATCCAGAAGGAGCAGCTGAAGGTGGCGCAGTGGTTAAATGCAGCACTGCAGGCTACTGCTAGATCAGCAGGTCAGCGGTTCAAATCTCACCAGCTCAGGGTTGACTCAGCCTTCCATCCTTCCGAGGTGGGTAAAATGAGGACCCAGATTGTTGGGGGCAATATGCTGACTCTCTGTAAACCACTTAGAGAGGCCTGAAAGGCCTATGAAGCGGTATATAAGTCTACTGCTATTGCTATTGCTATTGCTATAGAATGAAGAAGAAAAAGCAGCCATAGAACCCAAGGATCGTCTCAGAAAGACTGCTGGCATAAAAGAGCAGAAGCAGACGGGGGGGGGACCTCAATTGGGGGGGGGGGCACTAATGAGGACGACAGTTTTCCCACGTTTTATTAACTATTTTCCCGCTATTGGGGAACTTCTGGTTGAAAGCGATATCTAAACATACAAAGCAGAAAACGAGGAGGACAAAAGTCCATTGAGGCCGATGAACCTGAGCCAGGAGGGGCTGTGAGGAGAACCCAGTTGGCCCTTCTGAGCGGCATGTCCCCCCCCCGCAGGCAGCTCTCCCCACAAGCCCAGCCCTCAGGGCAAAGTAGCGACAGTGGGTCCCCCACAACCTTCTTCTGAGCCCCCCCCCCAGGGTCTCTGATTCTGGAACCCAGAGGTTGCCCCAAGGCTGGCAGGCAGAGCTTCCCTCTGGGCCTGCCCCCCCGAGGAACCTCCAGGCACCTTAGGCTCCATTCCCTTTCAGAGAAGGCTACTTAGCCATCCTTCAAAGGGGGTGCCCCCCCCTCCAGAGCCAGGGCTTTCCAAGGCAGCCTGCCCCAGTCAGTCCCCTCTGCCCCCCCCCTGAGAGCTCCTACCCCAGCTCTGCAATGGAGCCCACCTTCTGCCCCCAGGAGTGGGCTTTCGAGTGACACACCCGTCCTTCCGGTGGGTGGGCCTGCCCCCCCCCCCACTTTCTTCTGCAATTCCAGGCCTCTCCTAGAGAGCCTGGCTTCCCTGGGCACCCTCCAGTTTAAATCTCTGGCAGGGCCCTTTGTCTCCTTTTCTTCCAAAGCCCGGCCTGCTTGTTTCTTTGGAGCCACAAGGAGTTAATAGGCTCTGGGAGAGAAAAGGGACTTTCTAGAGACTCAGCTCCCCCTTCTCCCCCCTCCCCGAAGATCCATTTTCATTTATCCAGTCATCTCCAGCTGCTTTCAGCCTTTGTAAATAAATGCCAAAGCAATAATGAGTTTTGAACCGATTCTCCTGGAAATGACGACAGGAAAATCAAGAGCGCTTGGAGGCAAATCCAAATGGCAGAAGTTTTAAGATGGCTCTGGAGCAGAGAACATGCCTCCCCCCCATCCCCTTTCTCCCTCCTGCAACCGAGGGGGCAACATGGCCCCTTCCTCATTCGGATGTCAACAGCTGGTAGGAAGGGGCTGTGTCCAGCCAGAGCAGCAGGTCCCTGGAACTGGCCAAGCCCCAGATGTGGGGCTGGAGTCCTTAAGCGAAGGCTGAGAGGTAACTGAGGGCGAGTCAGGGCTGAGTCAACCCAGCTTCCTCCCTCTTTTCCTGGCTTTCAGTAAACCCCCCTCAAGAAGAATGTCTGCCAGGCAGCCCCCCACAGGCAGCAACCTTGTCTAAAGGTGGAGCCGGTTGCGGGAGAGAAGTCTCCTCCTCCTCCTCCTCCTCTTCTTGGAAAGGACTTTCCAGAGTAAGAGTCATGATGGATCCAGAGAGCAATTCAATGGTTCCCAGAAGATCAGGAATGCTGCCAGCGGTGGATCCTTCTCTATGAGATCATCCCCTCCCCCTTCTGGGCTCTCTTTTCACTCTGGGTGACGGCTGGGATGGCCAAACAATGCTTTGGGTGTCAGCCTAGACACACCTCAATTCCTTGCAAAAGATCTGACTACGAGGAGGAGGAGACGGGAGGAGAAGGGGGGGAGATGATAGAAGGGTCTCCGGGAAGAACCAGTTTGGCCTGGTGGTGAAGAAATCAGCAGACAGGGAGTTCTAGTCCTGCCTTACGCCTGAAAGCCGGCTGGGTGAATTCGGACCGGTCCTCTCTTTCTGCCCAACCCATCTCACAGGATCGTTGTTGTGTGGAAAATAAGGGAGGAAGGAGTATTAAGCATGTTTGCTGCCCTGAGTTACTTATAAAGTAATAAAGGTGGGATAAAAATCTAACAAGAGATAAAATCAACTTCACAAAAGAATGAGATCAAGGGGAATAGACAGAGGCATTGTATGAACATTCAAGGGACGTGAGCTGTTCTTCCTCATGGCCTCCATAATACATGGAGTAAACTCTTTACACCAAGGAAGGAGGGTCGACCACTCATAAAACTGACCGAATGCCAAACGTGGTAGCCGTTCAGAGCGCTGGGCTAGAGAAAGGGGCAGAGCTGAGAGTTACAGGAGGAGAAGACATCAGAGGGAGGCGGCTGCCAAGGGCGTCCCCAGAGACTCTCACTGGAAAGGCTGAGAATTGTCTCCAGGAGCTCCAGTAAGCAAGGAAGCTCTTCATCCCAGGGGGGCTTCTGGGAAGAAAAGGCTCTTGACCTCAGACCTCCAGGCAGGATCAACTGTGATATTTTGCTGCCCCGGAAACTCAACCCTGCAATCAGGAGGACAGCGGCAGCAATTTCAAGAGCTCCATGCCTACAAAGAAGAAAAAAGCGACCATACACACACACACACACACACACACACACACACACACACACAGAAAGAGGGGGTGGGATGAGATTGACAATATGGGCCTGCTGCCAAGTGTGGAAACGCTGCCCTAAGTGCCTCCTCCAGCCCCAGGGCCCAGACCCTTCCCACTTGAAAGATAAAAAAGGCCGTGGGACTCTAATGCACTTGGGGAAGAGGTGAGCACCCTCTCTCACGCTCCTCCTCCGTTACAGAAGAGAAAACAGGGAAGGGCTCCCAGCATTTTCGTGCTTTGACTTTCTAGAGCAAAAATGCCACCTTTGTCTTGGAAGAGAACACAACGTCCAGCCACAATAATCTGTCAGGGAGCCCCAGGAAGACTCTGGGCACTCTCCTCCGCCCCTGGGACCAGTTGTTTTGGCACCCGCAGGGCCCACTGGAGACCATGGCAACCATGGACAGGAGGAGGGCTTCCCTCCAGAGAATAAGGCTCTTGGCTCCTTCCAGGCAGCGGGGAGGGCTTGGAAGTGGTTTGGAACAACCAGGGTTAATCCTTTCAGGCTCTACAATGCTTCCTTTGGCATGTAAGACCTCTGCAGGGTCAGCTCATGTTATCGTCACCCAAATGATGCTTTACAGACTCCGATCTCAGCAAGCGTGCCAAGCCCTGGCCTGAAGATTTCCCCCCGAAGGTTCTGAAACCTGGAAAGGGGAGGGCCAAGTGCGGTGCAGCTGCAGCCTCTCCTGAGGCCTCCTAAAAGGTCTGCAATAAGCAGTCAACTGTTCTTCAGACCTTTTTTAAACTCTTGCATTGGGTGGGCGTTGTGTGTGCCTTGAGTTCCAACACTGCGACTTCCTCTGCCGAGGCCTTTGGAACGGGGCACATTCTGATGTTTGCATGAGTGGATTGCGCTGAGCAGGAGGAAGAGCAGGCACATCAGTGCCATGTTCTGGGATAAGATGATGACTGATGATCAAATCCATTTACCAGACGAACAACATGTATCACCTGAGCGAGCAATGCAGGAGGCAGCACACCTCCCCGTTTAAAGCAATGTGCAAGCTTCCAGTCACACACACAAACATAACACACAGCTCACAGCAGGCTTTGACGTTATCTGAGGATTACCAGAATTGGAGGGCTTCTCCAAAAAAGCCAATGCAATCCTTAGCTGCATTAACAGAGGGATACAATCAAGGTCAAGGGAGGTGCTGCTACCACTCTATAACACCTTAGTAAGACCACAGCTAAAATACTCCATCCAGTTTTTGTCACCAGACTATAAAAAAGATGTTGAGACTCTAGAAAGAGTGCAGAGAAGAGCAACCTGGATGATTAGGGTGTTGGAAGCTCAAACATACAATGAACGGTTGCAGGAACTGGGCAAGAGAAGGACCAGGGGAGACAGGATAGCATCTTCCAATATTTGAGGGGCTGCCACAGAGAGGAAGGGAGGGGGTCAAGCTATTTTCCAAAGCACACGAAGGTCAGACAAGGAACAATGGATGGAAACTGATCAAGGAGAGTTTCAACCTGGAAATAAGGAGAAATTTTCTGACACTGAGAACAATCAACCCATGGAACAGAAGTTGTGGGAGCTTCATCACCAAGGCTTTCAAGAACAGACTGGACTGCCATCTGTCAGAAATGCAGTAAGGTCTCCTGTTTAGGCAGGGGGTTGGACTAGATGACCTACAAGGTCCCTTTCAACTCTTATTAACCTGTTAAAGATTCAGAAGGTCTCCTGAGGAATTTCAGGGCAGGAGTGGCTCCAGTTACCATCTCAGGGCTCCAAGGCCAATCCTGGGGGCTCCGTAACATCCCAGTGCTCATTTTAACCAAGGAGCCAAGTTACCCCAGAGACGGCACTGGGGGCAAAGTAGAATTACGGGCTTTCCCAACTCATCATCTCATAACTCCGGAGAGCCTCAGCCTGCTCAGCCATCTACACCTTTCCTGGGTTACGCAGGATTTCAGCAGGCGTCTGGGCGTGACAGGAGCAAAAGCTGAGCAGCAAACATGGCCAAGCACAGCTTAAGTTGACTGGAAATCTTTTGTTGTGACAGTGGAAGAAAAAAAGCGGGGAGGGTCCCTGCCTCCCTTGAACTTGCTGGAACTTGCCTGTGGGCGATGTTTTGTCTGATGCGGGAGCTGCTTCAGACCAGCAGGGCTGCAGAGGCTGCCTTGACTCATTTGTGGGGAATTGTGAAGACTTTGTGGTTTTTTCAGATTTGTTCCTCAAATCCATTTCCAGAGTAATGACTCTTTTAGCACACCAGGCAAGCGCAAGGCAGCTTACTATGCCTTTGCTTGATCCGTTTCAACTTGTATCCCTGGGGCTGCCGAGAGGGTGCCAGTACAAGATGAGGCTCTCCCAGTAATCTAAAACCAGCCCTCTTTGGGCTAACCCTGGCCAGGAGGGATCAATTAACAGAGATGCTGATTGCAATAATTAGTGCTTCCCTCCACAGTGGGGAAGATGCCTTGAAGGAATAGCAAAGTGCCCGCCTTCTCCAAACTATAACCTCTTATTTCCAACTATGGGCATTCTATTTTTCATTTCCACAAATAGGGTAGCATAAAAATCAAGCATTCCTGGATGAAATCGATTTCCTAGATGTCTGTAGAGATTCTCCGTCCTCCAGGTCATGGTTGTCCCAAAGGTGCTTTTTCCAGGAGGCAAGTGGGCTGACTTGTTTTTTCTTTTGAAGACGTTTCGCTTCTCATCCAATAAGCTTCTTCAGCTCTGACTGGATGGTGCGGAATGGAAGGATTTATATTCCTTGCAGACAGCTGGCCCTTGGCATCCTTTGAGAGAGTCATTGAGGCCACCTGGAGGCTTATCTGTGTCCTCAGGAGGGTCACCTGAGTGGTGCAAATGGTTCCTGTAGTCTGCAATCTTCTCCTCTGGAAATTCATTCCTATTTCCTAGACCTTATTCTTACAGAACACAGAATAACAATTTTGGAAGGTTTGTTGGAGGTCTTCTAGTCCAAGCTGCTGCTCAAAGCAGGACACCCTGAATCACTTTGGACAAATGGCTGTTCAATCTCTTCTTAAAAACCTCCAGTGTTGGAGACCCACAAATTCAGGAGGGAAGCCATTCCACTGATGGATTGTTCTCACTGTCAGGAAGTTCCTCCTTAGTTCCAGGTTGAATCTCTCTTTAATGATCTTTGTTACTTCTTCTCTTGCCTTCAGGTGCTTTGGAGAACAGGTTGACAACCCCCCCCCCCATCTTCTCCATGAGTGCTCCTTAAATATTGGAAGACTGCTATCCTGTCATCCTTAGTCCCTTTCTTGGTTAGACGTGCTTTCACGTGACCTTGATACCATCCTTCTATTGATTCAGGGCAGGCATTGGCTTTCCCCTCCAGTAAGAGGAGATCAAAGAAAGGGGACAGAGTAGAGACGCCAACATGGAAGATAGCAATAGTACTTAAGACTTATATACCACTTGACAGTGTTTTACAGCCCGCTCCCTCTTGAAAAGGAGGGATGCGGATGACCCTTTACAGGGCAGAGCTGAGGAATTTATCCAGTTTCTGTCGGATAAAATCGCTCGGATTCGGACGGACCTGGACTCCACTTGGACGGTACCAGCCAAGGCACCGGGGGAAGGTCTTGAGTGGATATTATGGAGCGAGTTTCAACTTGTCACTCCTGAGGAAGTGGACAAGGCCATGGGAGCGGTGAGTGCCTCCACCTGTATACTGGACCCGTGCTGGTCTCAACCAGCAGGGAGGTGACATGTAGCTGGTTCCAGAGGATTGTTAACACCTCTCTTTGGGAGGGATCCTTCCCGCACCCACTAAAGAATGCGGTGGTGAGACCCCTCCTGAAAAAGCCTTCTCTGGATCCAGCCATTTTGAGCAACTATCGTCCAGTCTCCAACCTCCCCTTTGTTGGGAAGGTTGTCGAGAAGGTGGTGGCCTTTCAACTCCAACGGACCTTGGATGAAGCAGATTATCTGGATCCCTTTCAGTCAGATTTCAGGCCTGATTATGGCACGGAAACTGCTTTGGTTGCGCTGATCGATGATCTCTGGCGAGCCAGGGATAGAGGATATTCCTCTATCCTAGTGCTTCTTGACCTCTCAGCAGCCTTCGATACCATCGACCATAGTATCCTTCTGCGACAGTTACGGGAGGTGGGAGTGGGAGGCACCGTTCTTCGGTGGTTCTCCTCCTACCTCTCGGACAGGTTGCAGTCAGTGTTGGTTGGAGAGCAGAGATCGACCCCTAGGCCCCTCAATTATGGGGTGCCGCAGGGCTCGGTCCTGTCCCCCTTCCTATTTAACTTCTACATGAAGCCGCTGGGTGAGATCATACGCCGGCATGGGATTAAATACCATCAATATGCGGACAATACTCAACTGTATCTGTCCGCCCCGTGCCAACTCAGCGAAGCAGTTGAAGTGATGTGCCAGTGCCTGGAGGCTGTCAGGGTCTGGATGGGAGCGAACAGGCTTGCACTCAATCCCGACAAGACTGAGTGGCTATTGATGCTCCTTCCCAAGGATGGTCTAGACATTCCATCTCTTAGCCTGGGGGGTGAAATTATACACCCCTCAGAGAGGGTTCGCAATTTGGGTGTCATCCTGGATCCACAGCTGACGTTAGAACATCAGCTGTCGGCTGTGACGAGGGGGGCCTTTGCCCAGGTTTGCCTGGTGCACCAGTTGCGACCCTATCTGGACCGGGAGGCCCTTTGGATGGTCACTCACACCCTCGTCACCTCAAGACTGGATTACTATAACACGCTCTACATGGGGCTGCCCTTGAACCGTGTTCGAAGACTGCAGTTGGTCCAGAATGCAGCCACGCGAGCGATTGTGGGGGTGCCTAGGTACACCCAGGTTACATCTATCCTCCGCGAGCTGCACTGGCTCCCCATTGGTCTCCTCCGGACACGCTTCAAGGTGCTAGTCGTTACTTTTAAAGCCCTACATGGTTTAGGACCTGGCTACCTGAGAGACCGCCTCCTACCATTTACCTCCCAGAGACCAATAAGATCACACAGATTGGGCCTCTTCCGGGTACCATCGGCCGGTCAATGTCGGTTGGCGGCTCCCTGGGGGAGGGCCTTCTCTGTAGCTGCTCCGGCCCTACGGAACGATCTCCCCGTAGAGATCCGGACCCTTACTACTCTTCCGGCCTTCCGTAAAGCTACTAAGACCTGGCTGTTCCGGCAGGCCTGGGGCTGTTGATTTTATCCAGCCCCACTCTAAGCTGTATGCATGTTGTGTAATTTTAATGATTGTTTTCTTTTTAATTTTTTATATATGTCCCCTGTTTTATCTGTAAGCCGCCCAGAGTCTCTAGGGAGTGGGCGGCATACAAATGTTAATAAACCTTAAACCTTAAACCTTAACAGCCCTCTCTAAGCAGTTTACAGTCAGCCTCTTGGGGGAACAATCCGGGTCCTCATTTACCCACCTCCAAAGGATGGAAGGCTGAGTCAACCTTGAGCCTGGTGAGATTCAAACTACCAGTCAGCAGAAGGAGCCTGCAGGACTGCATTCTAACCACTGCACCACCACCATGACTCAGAAGATATTCCCTATTATAAGAACCTCTGGTGCTAGAAGTTAAATCAGCACTCTGGACGCTGCCAAGTTAAAAAGCTTCAGGGACTGCAAGCAACAGAAGAGGGAATTTGAAGAGTTTAACCAAGCTATGCCAAGAAATTCAGAGGATTGGAAAGGTCCATCAACATTCCATTTTTTTTAAAAAAGGAGACTTAACATGCAAACGATGGTTCAATACCCTTTACTCTTAGCATGTTAGCGAAATAATGATGAAGATCATCCAACTCAGAGGAGAGTCCCACATGGAAAGAGAGATGCCAAACGTTCAAGCTGCTTTTAGAAAAGGATGAGGGATACAATATTTGTTGCGATGGAGAAAGCCATTTGGTTTTTGTACATTTCATTTTCTATTTATTTGTACCCCACCTTTACTATTTTTATCTCCCTCCTTCTATTTTCCACACAACTATTACCCTGTAAGTGGGTCAGGCTGAGAGAGAGTGCAACTGGCCCAACGTCACCCAGACATTCTTCATAGTTGGCAGGACTTGAACTCACGCTCTCCGCTTTCTAGCCCAGAGCCTTAACCACTAGAATAAATGGTGACCCGACAAAAGCGCGAACGTCATAAGTGCGCCGACAAAACCACAGCGCTAAAACCGCTATGTCAAAAGCGCGTCGACAACAGCGCGCCGCCGACAGAAGCGCGATTTAAGTTAAGGTAAGGTTTAGGTTTAGGTTTAGGTTTAGGTTTAGGTTTAGGTTTAGGTTTAGGGTTAGGGTTAGGGTTAGGGTTAGGGTTAGGGTTAGGTTTAAGGTTAGGTTTAGGTTTAGGGTTAGGTTACAGCGCGCTTCTGTTGGCGCGCTTCAGGGCTCATTCGTCGCTCCTTCGTCGCGCGGTTTTGTCACAGCGGTTTAGTGAGGCGCGCTTTTGTCGTTCGCGCATTTGTGGTGGAACCATTTTCATTACTATTATTCTTATTCTTCTTATTATTATTATTTCTTCTTTAAAACTAGGATATGTTAAGCATATTGACATGAAGCGGAACTACACCAATGAGAGGAGGAGTGGGAAACAGAAGGGAGAAGAAAGATGGGAAGAGAGGGATAGAAGAGAGGGTAAGGGGGGAAGATGAGGAGGATGAGGATAAGGAGGAGTGGAATGTAGAGAGAGGAGAAGGAGAAAGGAAGGGAAGTAGAGTAGGAAAGGATGATGGAGGGAAGATAGAAAGTTGGAGAGAGGTAGAAGAAAGAGGTGTATGGAGAGCAGAAGAGCTATAATGGGTTTTTATTTTTCTGGGCATTGTTGACAAGAGGAACTGATGTAATTATTATTTAATACTATATGATACGGGCTATGTATAGTATACATGTGAGTGTATGTTATGAAAATGGAAATTTAAAAAAAAATCCCCGGTCGAAGAGTCTCCTCTTAAAAAGAGCCAAGTGAGGAGGGGGAGAGAGGGGTCCCTGCGTTGCTCAGCCTGGCAAGATTGAAGCTTCTGAGAAGGTGGGAGAGAGCTTGGAAGGGGCTGGGAATCCTGGGTTCCTCTCTGGGTAGGCAGAGCTCCAGAGGGACCACCAAGAAAAGCAGGAGCTCCCCTGAGATCCTCCAGGGGCCACCTGGGTCTGGGCTTCTTGGCCGTGGAAGGAGATCTAGTGTAGCTCTTTTGCCACCTGTCTTTCATCCCTCCTGACCTCCCATCCCACCCCCCAATTCCACTGCTCTGCTCAAGAAGGTTCCCCCCAGGATGGCTCCAGAAAAGCAAAGGCTTGAAGGGATGGTGGGCATTTCCCCTGCAAGAGTCCTGAGCGATCTCGGGGGACTTGGGGGGGGGGGCTGCAAGTGGGAGGGGGGCCTCTCCTGCATCTCTGAACTCTTCCCCAGCCAGGGACTCTTGGCTGTCTAAATCACCCTCTGAGCCAAGGGTCACTCGTCCTGGTCACTCTCTCACTAGTAGGCTTCTCCTGAACTCGAGACCTTCATAACCCCATGCTGGGCAATTGCCCAGGGCTCAGCTCTGGCCTCCATTCTGCTGAAAGCCTCCGCAAAGCCCAGAGAGATGACTTACCGGTGGCGGGGGGGAGATAAGGAATCGGCCACATGTTGGAGATGCTGCACAGACAATAGACTGCAGCTGGGTAAGACATCAGCAAAGATGTCTGGCAGAGGCTTCCTCAGGCTTGTCTGACTGAGCCAGGCCTTCGCCTGTGCAGGGTCCCCAACATGTGGCCGGTTCCTCATTCCCCCCACCGGTGGGTCATCTCTCTGGGCTTTGGGGAGGTGTTCAGCAGAAGGGAGGCAGAGCTGAACCCTGGGCAGTTGCACTATGTGGGTGTGAAGTCTTGAAGGCTCTTCCCTGACGCAGCATGTGCACACCCACTCCGGGAGCAGCTGAACCACAAATGATTGCCAGGTTCTTCCCGGGCATGAAACGGAAAAGGCCAGAAATGCCTGTCTTGGTTTTTCTCGGCTGAGGAGCCTCTCTGGGAGCTGAGCCAGGCTGATGTCTAATGACACCGGCCAGGAGGAAGCCCAGGCACAAGTGGCTTCATTTCTTCCCAATTGTTCACCCATTAAGGAAGAGGGGAGGGGGGTGTCTCTCCTCAGGGAGTCCAACCTTTTGGGGAGCCTCTTCCAGGACGTGTGCCCAGTTCTGCTGACCCTAGAGAAGGGGGCGGGGCAGCTGTGGCCAACCCTTTGGGCCCGGAGGTTCCGTGCAGAGAGGGGCAGACCGGAGGGGGCCTCTTTCCATGCTGCCTGCATCCCACAGATGGGGTCCCACTTGTTTGGGTGGCCCGGTTTCTGCCACATCCAGGTGCCATGGACTGGGGGTTGGGGTAGAGGACAAAAGCCCCCCTTCCTCTTTGGCACTTCCTGGGTGAAAGTCCCCATCTCACCCAGTAGGGGAGGTGTCTGGTCTCCTGGAGGGGGTTGTTGCCAAAAATACACCCAATCTCTCCCACCACCACACCTGTGGAGGCAGCCACACCATTGTTCTCTCTCAGTAGCCCTTCTGTTTATACAACAGGAGGGTGACAGTGTTAGTGGCAGGCAGAGCTTATGCACATCCAAATTGGGAGCAGCCCCAGCTGGCAGGTTCTCCACCAGGCTCTCTCTCGAGCTGCAAAGGACTGGCTCCCCCCCCAGCCCCCCACTTCAACTTTTCACAGGGAGATGCAGCTTCCCCTGCGTTTTGCAGCTGGGTCTTTGGGAGGGAGGTTGGAGCTCTCTCTATAGAAACAACATGGCTGCCTGAGGAAGAAGAGATGCCAGCAAATGTCCATGATTAGGAGAGAGAATAAATGAAGGGTCTGCAAAAGGAGCCCCAGGAGAGGGAGGGGTGACCCACCCACCCTGTGCTTCTGACTTCCTCACCCTCAAGCAGGCCCTCCTTTTCTGTTTCTCCATGGGGGCAAGTGGCAGCCGTTGGCATGAATGCAGGGCACTCAGTCCCCGTCCCCCCCACACTGCTAAGAGAAGCTGGGTTTCTTACATCCTTCCTTCCTTCCTCCTCCTCCTCCTCGTTCTCCTGGTGTCCTTGTCCTGGAGGCCCTTGCCAAAGGGAGCCTCCTCCTCCTCTCTCTCTCTGATGCACATGGGTTGCACACTCCCCAGTTCTTCACCTGGGGAGTGTGCGACTTCCCAACTCTCTTGAATGAGAAGCCCTCTTGAGGGATTGCGATCTTTGTATATACAGAGACATCATGGGATTTCCCAAGATGTCGCCGTCCATGGCTGCTCTGCCCAGGGCTGGTCCTCAGGGGAGCTGAGCCTAAAAGGCTACCCACCACTTTGATATCTGCCCTGTCAATTCTTTTGTTAGCAGTAGCTTTTAAAACATAAATACTACTATAAATCTTAAAAAAGGAAAAAATAGAAAAGGGAGAAAAGGGAAAAAATAATAAATTGAAAGAGATATATAAATGTATTGGAGCCAATTTATGGAGTCAAATTACATTAAAATCTAACACATCTTGTCAAACCCGATATATATCCCTCCCCCCTCCCCCCAACTACCCCCCCCCAACCTTCCCCCCTCCCCCGACTTCCCAGAACCCATACACGGTATAGATTTTTAACAAAAACAGTCTAAAATATATTGGAAAAAAGAATAAAAAATTGATAACATCTTTACATTGAACTTAGCTCCTCCGACCGGGGATATCTTAAAAAATGCATGATGCAGGGGAGACACACCTCATCCTCTCCCCCCCTCAAAATTCCCCAAGAAGAAACAAAGCAGACCACCAACTTCCTTCTTTACCTCACAGCCAGACCTAGACTTTTGGGGGGGGGATGGGGGGGGCGGAGAAGCTGGTAACTGCTCTGGTCCAGTTCTGCTGAGAGCTGCAGAGCTCTCCCCCGCCAGAGCAGGGTTCTCCCCCCGCCCCATTTATCCTCCTGAAGGGGGTCTGCTCTGATGTCAACGCTGGGCTTCTGGGATCCATGGTGGGGTCAAAGGGGAAGGAAGGCTCTCATCAGCGTTGCAAAATGGAGATGAGGAACGGAATCCGAGAATCAGTTTGCAAAAATCCACTTTTTAAAACTGAGGACCGTGTTTAAAAAGTCCAGGACATATGAAAGATGGAAGCCGGTTTCAGATAACTCTGGCGTCCTTCCCCCCACCCCACCCCGCCACCCTAGGGGCTTCCTGAATGCCGGAGTGGCTATTCTCTGCGGCTGCGGCTCCCACAACCACCACAGATTGCACCAGCCAGAGCGAGCTCCTTCCGGAGGTTTCTGTGCTGAAGAAAGCACCAGAGCAGGCAGGCTGCACCTGCCCCAATCCTGCCCTGGCACACTCCAGGCACCGGGCTCTGTTGCTGCGGCACCCGGGGCGCCGCATGCCATTGGCAGCATCCCAGCCCCTCCCCTATCCCCCTGGAGCCCCCCTCCTCCCCTGGAAACATGGCTTCCAGCCCCTGGATGCTAATTGCCCCTCCCCCAAACCAGGAGCCTCCAAGCCTCCCTTGTTTCATCTGTGACTCCTGAAGTTTTCCTGCACCATCCTCTTCTGTGTGGCATTGGTGGCCATCCTGCAGACCCCTCCCACAGAAGTCGTGTTAAAGAAGGGAACTGCGAGACTCGAGAAAGAAAAGGAAAAAAGGGGAAACCACACATTCAGTCTCCAAATATCCCCTTTCAGAGCAACAAAAGAGCAGTTTAACTCTGGGAGCCTCCATGAGCGAAAGGCCTGCCAGTCGCTGCTGGGCCAGCCGCACCCAGGAATTCCAGGGCCACTCAGGGAAAGGATCATCCAGACAATCATCCACAGCCAGCCCCTCCCTCCCTCTCTCTCACCCCACCCACCTCACCCCCAATAAACAGGCCAAACGTTCTGCTGGCAGCCAGTGGCAGATCCTGGACTTTTCCTGTCCTCCAGTTCTCCTTCCAGTTCTCTTGCCCAAGGGAAGTCCTGCCTTAGGGTCCAGGTCTGGGGCAGACCCAGACGTCCTCCCACCCTCCTCCTCCTTTCTACTGGAAACTCAATCACGGCTGTGAAAAGCAGACGTCAGCAGAATATTCGCAGAAGCTGCTAGAGAATCGCTTCACTGTCAGAAACGCAGAGACTCTGCCTGGTCCAAGGCTCCTGGGGCAGGACTTGAGCCGCCAGTCGTCCTCCTCCTCCCACCCGCAGGGGAGAACACAGCTGCCACCTTCACAGAGCCCTTCAGTCAACTCCGCAGGACTGGTGGAGCTGCAGACCCAAAGCCCTCCAGGTGCCACGGCTGCCACCCCTGCCTCTGCCTTGGCTCGGTCCCCCCACCAGCCCCTCAAAGAGGGGAATCAGCCAGTTCCCCCACCTGCCTGTCTTCCTCCCGGCAGGTCTCTTGCCTTCCAGGGCTGGAGATGGCGGACCGACCGTTGTGCCAGGCAGCCCAAGGATCTCCCTGCCTCTCAAGGCTGAACAAACCTCTGCCTCCCACCTTTCCTTCTTCCTTTCCTCAATGCAGCTCCGCAGATGGGGGGCTGCAACTGACACTGTCTGGCAAATGTCACGGTTATGAAGTATTCAACAGTGAAATGATAATCTCATAGTCTTGAAAGATTAACAGATTGCTGGTGTGGAAGGTCAGAGATTCCAAAGGCAACTTCTGTTCCATTGAATATAGAATACCAGAGTTGGAGGGGACCTTGTAGGTCATCTAGTCCAACCCCACACCCAAACAGGAGACCCTAAACTATTTCTGATAGAGGGCAGCCCAGTCTCTTCTTGAAAGCCTCCATGGATGAAGCTCCCACAACTTCCGAAGGCAACTTCTGTTCCATTGGTTGATGTTCTCCCTATCAGGAAATTCCTCCTTATTTCCAGGTTGAATCTCTCCTTGGTCAGTTTCCATCCATTATTCCTTGACTGGCCTTCAGATGCTTTGGAGAATAGCTTGACCCTCTCCACTCTGGGGCAGCCTCTCAAATATTGGAAGACTGCTCTTATATCTCTCCTGGTCCTTATTTTCATTAGACCAGCCATGCCCAGTTCCTGCAACCGTTCATTGTATGTTTCAGCCTCCAGTCCCCTCATCATTCTGGTTGCTCTTCTATACACTTTTTCTAGAATCTCAACATCTTTTTTATAGTGTGGTGAACAAAACTGGATGCAGAACTAGGTGTGGCCTCACTAGGGCTTTAAAGACTGGTATTAAGAGAAAGAGAACACAGGGAGGGAAGCTGGTTTATCTTTTTGCCTCCATTTTGAGCAGCCAAATTTGGCCAGCAGGTGCATCAGTCTCCAAGCAGATGGTTCCATTTTCAGATGCAAAAAATCCCCCTTAGAGAAGCATGACTCAATTCAGAGTCCCTGCTTGCTCAACTGTGCAAGAGTGGAGGTCTGCCTGGGAGGGCCTCCGTGGCTTTCTCCCTGCTTCAGCCGTGTCCCTGGCCCTGCAGATGTTTCACCCCAGGCCAGGCAAGGCTTCCATGGGGAGGAGGTTGTCTCGTGGTATTTGTAGCCTGGGGCTGCAGTCTCAGGGCTGCAAACAGGAGACCTTGCACGGGGGGGGGGGGATTCCCACACCAGCCCCCTCAGTGAGGGGCTCCCAATTTCAGCCCCACTCCAAGGGAAGGCCTGCCTAGGCCTAAGGCCCTCCTCCTCCTCCTCCTTCCCCATTGCGATTTTCTCTCCAACAGAGGCAGGGTGACTGTGAATGGTAGCAACTGGGATCCCGAGGGATTCGTGCCCAGCTCTCCAAGCAGGAGCTGAAAGGGCAAGGGACACGATGCAGCCCCCCAGCCCCCCGTTCTGGCTGAAGGAGGCCACCTACCCAGGAGTAAAGATGGAAAGTCCTGGACTCCAGGAGAATCCCACAGCCACCACAGCACCAGGGTGACGATGGTGACAATCATGGATGACTGGGAGTCTCCATAGACATCAGGATCAAGGGCATCAAAGCTGCCAAGGTGGGCCAGGAAGAATACCCCAGCCAGAGGCCCCTCCCAGCAGGACCTTCTTTTCTTGGGACATAACCATGATTGGGGGCACTCTGCAAGAGCCCCCCACCCAAGCAGTTTAGGGTGGCAGAGAAATCCAATAGAATTATTCTCTGCCTGACATTTCATTTTTTTCCCTCTTAACGTTTTTATTAATTTATCGAAGTATAAAATACAAAGGGGAAAAAAACATGGAAAAGAAAGATGAGAGAGGGGGGAAAAGAGAGGGTGTAGTTAGCGGGAGAAAAGAAAAAAGAAGAAAGCACCAACGTCAGACTCTCTTTAGCACAGCAAAAGGCAACAGCAGCACAGCTAAAACTTTTTGCAAAAAAAAAAAAAAAAAACCCACAACAGTTACGTACAAGCCATTTCTATAACAATAAGCCTGTCTTGTTTACAAAAACAGAATCAAAGTTTCATTATTATTTTTTCCACATCGCAAACACAAAATCCGAAAGCAATTTCAAAATAGAGACAAAATTAAATGCAATCTCTTATTTGGATAAAAGAAGCAGTTTAACCATCTCTGCTTCTTTCCTTTGCTGTGGGGAATAATATATCATTCTCGTGTTTTCAAATCTAATCCATCATATTTCACCAGCTTTGGAATAGGACCTCCTTTCATTTCCAGGGACTTCCAGAGAAAGCAACGGGACTCCCGCAATGGCCGTAGGAGTGAAGCCTTGTCCCCGTTCTAATTCAAAACAAGTCTATCCCAGTTATTAAAGACCAAATGGAGGCCGCTGAATGAAAGGGTGACAGATACAGCTGAACAGGAGCCTTCAGCCTCAGGGAAGGTGCTCTCGCCCACCCCAGCCTGGTGCAACTACACAGGGCACAAACCTCCCAGTCTAAGGAGAAGATCTTCTCATGAAGGCCACCTTGGCAAAGGGATCGGGGCCTCCGTGGCGGGCCAAGTTCTGCCTTCCCTCATTGGCAGGAACTGACCTGGTCCTTTCTAAATGCCCACCAGTTGGCAGGCAAAGGCACTTTGACTCCCGGCTACAGGTATGTTCACCCACCGGAAAGTCAAGTGTGACTTTTACCCAGCCTCCCAGACTCTGACCTCAAATCCCGGATCAGCTGCTAAATGTGCACCCCATGAGCCCTTCATTCAGCGAAGCCATTGGGAGCCCTGCCAGGCCCAAGCAAACACACCAGATGTGAGCAGCCCTGGAAAACTGCAGTCAGCTGCACAACAGCTTAAGACCCATCATTACCGGCCTAGAAACTGAAACGCCTTTTCATGCTTAATGGACTCACACCCGCACCTACATTTCTGTGAAAATATAAACTCTCTGGTCGAGGCATGAAGCAAATGAAAATAAATATAATCTTCTTTTTTTAAAAGAATGGGGAACTCCAAGCATTTTGGGGACAGAGTGACTTTGTGTTGTGCAACATGCTCAGCCCAGCTCATGTGAAATGGTGGTTCAGGGAATTCAGTCTATGCATCGCCGGCATATAGAAATCAAGAGACAAAATATAGAGAGAAAGTATTTCCAGCATTATTACAGAGCTGGAAGCAGCAAAGCCACAGCCACACAGCCTGAGCGCTCTGCAGTCAGCCAGGGAACCCCTTCATTCTTCTTCCCATGTGAGCTCCTCCACCCATCGCTTGCAATTGCCAGATCCCCCATCTGCTTTCCCCTGAAAAAGGGCGTTGGTACTTACCTGATACGCCTCTTCTCATAGTGGGGGGAGGAGTATCCAGAATGGGTTGACCTTATCCTCTCGTGATTGGTTTGAGTCAGATAAGCTCTTTGGGCTCCGCCCCCTGGAAGTGAGCCTGCCCAGTTTTATGACGAAGAGCTCTCTCCGACTTGTTGCATCATTCGCTCCAGACTCTTGATTCAGTTTTTTTTTTTTTGCTCTTATTGTCTTCAACATCAATAATTAAATAACAATATAAACAATGAACATAACACTTAGTTGTACAAACATAGTCAGGGAGGGACTGGATACTCCTCCCCCCACTATGAGAAGAGGCATATCAGGTAAGTACCAACGCCCTTTCTCCATAGTGAGGGGGGAGGAGTATCCAGAATGGGACGTACCAAAGCCTGCACGTCCCTAGGGAGGGAGATCCCTGAGGCCCTATGTCCCCCACTCAGGCCTGTTGAGGCACGGGTCCTGCCCTGTGAACCGCCTGCAACACCCTGCGGCCGAACGAGGCCTCTGCCGAGGCAAAGGAGTCCAACTTATAGTTCCTAACAAAGGGAGAGGGGGAAGCCCACGTGGCTGCCCTGCAGATTTCGGCCAGGGATGCTTGTGTGGCCCAGGCCGTGGATGTGGCTGCACTCCGTGTGGAGTGGGCTGTGATATGATTTGGTGTCTGTAACCCCTGCGATTGGTAAGCAGTGGCAATGCAGGTTCGCAGCCACCTGCCGATAGTGGTGGAAGTTACCTTATTACCCAGGGATCCTGGTTGGAAGGAGACAAACAGGGCTTCGGATTTCCTGTTTGGCCTGGTTCTCCTGAGGTAAATCCTCAGAGCCCTCCTAACGTCCAGAGTGTGCCACTTCCTCTCCAATGGGTGAGAAGGGTCTGGACAGAAGTTGGGCAAAATCAGTTCCTGGGCTCGATGGAAGCAGGAGCACACCTTGGGAATTAAGGATGGATCCCGCCGTAACACCACCCTATCTTGGTGGAAGACACAGAGATCCTCCCTGGTGGACAGCGCCTGCAGTTCGGATATCCGCCTGGCGGAAGTGATGGCCACCAGGAAAGCCACCTTCAGGGTCAGGAACTTAAGGGAAACTGTTTGTGATGGCTCAAATGGGGTGCCCGTTAGAGCGTCCAATACCCTGTGTAAATCCCAGGAAGGGTACCTGTGTACCGTAGGTGGTCTGAGGTTGGAGGCCCCCTTAAGGAATTGCCTGACCATGGGGTGGTGTGTCAGGCTCTGATTTCTGCCACACAGGAGAACTGATGAGATGGCTGAGACCTGTCTCCTAATTGTGTTAGGAGCTACCCCTCTATCCAGGCCCGCCTGGAGGAAGTCCGGAACCTGAGGCACCGTAGCCTGGATGGGGTTGAACCCCCGGGAGTTGCACCAAGAGTCAAAGGCCCGCCACGTGGAGCCATAGATGCGCTCTGTGGAGGGCCTGCGGGCGGCCTGGATAGTCCTTATCACCCTGGGGGAGAAGAGGTCTTTCCTCAGGATGCTCCGCTCCACCGCCAAGCGGTCAACTGGCTGCAGCTTCCGCTCCAAGTTGGCCCCTTGGTCCGGTTGAGCCAGCCGGCTCTGATGAACCCACCCCTGCTGTATGTTCTGCCCTCAGCGAATGTTGTCTAAATTCATAGGCTATCTGAGGTGCTTCTGCGATCTCTCATAGTCGGGCATCCCATTCTGAGTTTGTGGTGGGTTCTGGCATGGGGACCAGCCTGTCTGACCCTTTCCCCCCCCCCCCCCGGCCATAAGGGTGCTATGATTCTATGGCTAGGATTAGCGCAGAGATATTCAGAATGTAAACACAGACGGAGTTTAATGGGCGGCCACTAGAGTGTGTGTAAAGATGGAGTGAGGGGAGCTAAGGCTCACAATAAAGGCCTGCCACAAAGGTAAATTAATAATAATAACAACAAGAACCACAACCACAATAATAATAATGAAATAGAATAAAATACAAAAGGGGGCATCTTCCCGCCTGATAAAACCAAGAAAGATTAAGGAAACGATTGGTCCCTTGCTGGGAGAAGTGGCCCGAAGGTGACAAGCAGCAGGGGTAAGCCGAACTATTAACTCGTGCTTGGCATCTGTCTTTACCCGAAGGGATAAACAATCCAACCTATCAAGAACAGCATCCCAAATTCAGATTAGGAACCCAAGATGAGATAGGGAAGAAATGGTAGCCTGTCTATCTTAGGCAAGGTCCAATTCCCAGGACTGGGTGGGTTACACCCAGGGGTCTGAAGGAGCTGGCGGACAAATTCTCCAAACAACTGAAACTATATCTATCAGAGATCCTGGAGTACTGGAGAACCACTATAGAATTGCTGATGTGATTCCCCCCCTTCAGAAAGGAAGAAAAACCGTCTCGAGAGCCCAAGGCCAACATGGGTTTGTCAAAAACAGATCATACCAGACTGGCCATATTAGATTACGGTGACAACCCTAGTGGACCATAGGAATGCCATTGATATACTTAACTTGGACTTCAGCAAGTCCTGATAAGGTAGACCATAACCTACTATTAGATAAAGTAGAAGAATGTGGGTTAGACCTAGTCACCCCAGGTGCCTTGGTAACTGGTGCACCCACCTGTACTCCTCAGTGGAACTGCCTCTTCATGGAGGGAAGAGTGCAGGGAGTCTCCCAAGGTTCAGTGTTGAGCCCAGTACTCTTCAACATCTTCATCAGTGATTTGAATGAGGGTGTTAGGTGTGTAAGCTAACATTTGGGATAGCAAAATATATGCCATGATAGTAGTACTGTTTCTTTAAGAACTGCTGTTATCTCAAGCGGTCATAAGAAGGAGCCGGAATGACTGTTAGCTCCCTGTTTGTTAACGGCTGATGGGGGGGGGGGGTCATCAGGTTAGCAGATGACCCCCGGCTGGCCGGAATAGCCAACACTTCAGAATACAGGCTAAAGCTACAGAAGGATCTTGATACCCTTGAACATTGGGCACTACCTAGGAAAATGGGATTCAAGGAAGTAAGGTTCTACCTTTAGGCAATGAAGGTGAAGTGCACAGGTACAGGATAACTTGCTCCACAGTAGTAACTGTGAAGGGGATCTTGGGAGTCCTAGTGGACAACCCCTTTAATGTGAGTCAGCAGTGTGCAACAGCTGCCAGAAGAGCAACACAGTTTTTGGCATCATAAACAGAGGAATAGAATCAAGCTCCCATGAAGTGTTAATCCCACTTTTTAAGGTCTTGGGAGGCCACACTTGGAATTCTGCACTCAGTTTGGTCCCCATGATGTAGAAGAGATGTGGAGACTCTTAAGGAGAGTGCAGAGAAGGCAACAGGGGATCAGGGTACTGGAGACTAAAGCCTATGAAGAACGGTTGCAGGAACTGGGTAGGTCTAGTCTACTGGAAGGAAGGACTAGGGGAGACGTGATAGCAGTGTTCCAATATCTCTGGGGTTGCCACAGAGAAGAGGCTGCCTGACTATCCTCTAAGGCACTTGAGTGCAGAACAAGAAGCAATGGGTGGAAACTAAACAAGGAGAGAAGCAACTTAGAGCTGAGGAGAAATTTCATGACAGTTAGAACAATTAATCAGTGGAACAGCCTGCCTCCAGACATTGTGAGAGCCCCAACAGTTTTTAAGAAGCTGTTGGGTGGCAATGACAATAGCAATAGCAGTTAGATTTATATACCGCTTCATAGGGCTTTCAGCCCTCTCTAGGTGGTTTACAGAGTCAGCCTAATCAACCATAGGAAGCCATTTGTCTGAGATGGTATAGGATATCCTGCCTGGGCAGGGGATTGAGCTAGAAAGCCTGCAGGTTCCTTCCCATTCTGCTATTGTATTGCATAGTATTGTATTGTATTGCATTAGCCGTTTGCCTAGTCACCCCCACCCTTGGAAGGTCTTCAGTAACCTGATTGGGGGCTCCATTGGGAGCTGCACTTTAGCAGCTGGGCTGAATATTCTCCCCCCCCCTGCGTTTTTCCAGGCTGCAGGGGGCTGCCGGCTTGGGATTAACAAAACAAAACACAGTTTTTGCTACTGGGGCCAGTAGGCCTCTCGCCTCTCCCGTTCTGTCTCCTAATTAAAGGAGAGTTTTCTTAAGGGGGAATCAAGAATTAACCACGACAACACAGCTTGCTACTGATGCCCATCAGTCTCTTGCCCCTCCCGCTCTGTCTCCTAATTAAAGGAGAGCTTTCTTAAGGGGGAATCAAGAATTAGTCATGGCAAACACAACTTGCTACTGATGCCCATCAGTCTCTTGCCCCTCCCGCTCTGTCTCCTAATTAAAGGAGAGCTTTCTTAAGGGGGAATCAAGAATTAGTCATGGCAAACACAACTTGCTACTGATGCCCATCAGTCTCTTGCCCCTCCCGCTCTGTCTCCTAATTAAAGGAGAGCTTTCTTAAGGGGGAATCAAGAATTAGTCATGGCAAACCCAACTTGCTACTGATGCCCATCAGTCTCTTGCCCCTCCCGCTCTGTCTCCTAATTAAAGGAGAGTTTTCTTAAGGGGGAATCAAGAATTAACCATGACAAACACAGCTTGCTACGGATGCCGGTCAGCCTCTCACCCCTCCCGCTCTGTCTCCTAATTAAAGGAGAATGTTCTTATGGAGGAAGCCTTCTCCTGTTACTTGGCAGCCAGAAAGGTAGGGGGGGTGGTTCTTCCTGCAAGCCTTGTGGCAGCTGCCTTTGTGATTCAACAAGGAAGTAGGCTTGGGGGGGGTTGATCCACCACCTGCCTCTTTAACTCCTTGATAGGCCTCCTTTTGGCCCTTTTGGCTCTTGGCTAATGCCTCTGCGATCGTCTCTCACCTTTGTAGGTCTCCTCAAGTGGTGGTTGTTGTCCTGCCGGCCTCCTGAGCTGCTGGGGGCCGCCATCTTGGACCACGTGGCTTCAAGATGGCCCCCGGCTCCAAATTCAAAAGGCTCCTCTTTGCTGGAGCACATGGAAATGGCTTTTGCCTTTGCAGGCTTGCCATGCGGCTGCCGCTCATCTCCCGCAGCTGTTTTAGAGCCTTTCCGGCTCTCACCTTGTCCACTGGTGATAGCTGCCAGCACAGGTTTTCCTTTTTAAAAACCCTCGTGGCTGAGGGGAGCGGAGGAGCGCTTCTGCTCCTGAGAAGCCTCTCATCAAGGGCTGCCTCTAGGAGGCATGTGTGCCCGGTTCTCCTGCTTGCCCGGCAACGGTCCTCACAGAGTGACTCCACCTCACTCAATAGCCAGGGCAGCGTGCCGCCCCAGAGGGCTTGTGGCAATCCGGTCGTTGCAGGAGGAGGCTGTGTGCGATGAAGGGAGGCAGGGTTCGCCGGGTCCAAGTTTATTTTCTTTAATCCTTTGTAAATTACTGGAGGTCTGGAGAGGTGCAACCTTTCCCTTGATTGGGGTGAGTCAAATCTCCAGCTCTTACAAGCCTCAGCTGTTAGGGCTGCCTGCTAGAGGCTTTTGCCCGACCTCCTGGTTAGGGCTGCCTGCTAGAGGCTTTTGCCCTTCCTTCTGCTGCCCGGCCAAGCTCCTCACTGAGAGTCTTCGGATGTCCTCAGTGTCCAGGGCAGCCTGCCGCCCCAGGGGGGCTAGTGGCAGTCCCAATCCTGCAGGAGGAGTGAAGCAGGGAGGCAAAACTCGACGGGTCCAAATGAATTTTCCTTTAGATCCTAGTAAATTCCTGGAGCTCTCGAATGAGCAACTTCTCACGATCGATTTGAGTCAGAAAACTGGGCAGGCTCACTTCCAGGGGGCGGAGCCCAAAGAGCTTATCTGACTCAAACCAATCACGAGAGGATAAGGTCAACCCATTCTGGATACTCCTCCCCCCCTCACTATGGAGAAAAACTTCAGGCGAGTTCCGACAGGGAGTCCGGCAGAAGAGAAATGAGGGTGGGCTACACAAAGACCCCTCCCAGTTCGAGTTGCCCAACAAGAAAACTCAGACCGAGGCTGAGCTTCTTTTCCTCGCTAGCCCCACCACCACCACCATAAAAATCCCAGCGCAGCAAATATATTTACATCTATGGTCCCCCTGAGAAATTAAAAAGCCTGCAATGCAGCAGCTCTAATGTCTCCACTGCCGTCGGGGGGGGAAAGAGCTCAGGCCAAAATGCTGCACACTGAAATGGGGAGCTCAATGGGCAGAGAGGGAGCCCGCAATCTTTCCACGCAGCCACATTTCGTTTCACCCTTCCCTTCCACCACAAAATATTCCTTCCCCGCCTAACAGAGTTGTGATTTTTGGAAGGTCCTTCATGAAAAAGCTACTTTGGAAACGATTTACTTCTTCCCCCATAGCCGTCCAGCCTTCTCAACAGGTAGAATAACTGCAGCTGTTCTACTATGAGTTGCAAAATGAATTCCGTTCACTCAACAATGCAACTTTCTGTGATTTTGCTTTGAAGGGTGAAGGCAACACAACAGCTTCGATCCTCCATATTAACAGGGTCTCTCCAAGCACCAACAGCGGCCTTCACAGGACACGGAGGCTGCAGCCAGACCCAGGTCCAAGCATCAGCAGCAGGGTGGGGGGAGGATTCTGCTCTGTGCGAGACACCCCAAGCGCTGCACCTAACTTGGAGGCCCCTCTCCGAAGGCCTGCTTGGGGCCGCGTTGCCAACAGCTGCATGAACGACAGTGGGTGTAGCTGGAAGGGGCTGCCAACACCCCAGGGGTCTCCTGGGCAGTGGGGGCAAGGTGCTTCTCCTCATCTCTCCAGCCCCTCTTCAGAGGCATTTTCCTCGGGGGGGGGGGCTTCAGAAACCGGGGAAAAGCCACTTCCCCCTCCCCCCTCCCCCAAGCCTCACTTACTTTTCCGAAGTCCCTGACGTCAAAGAGGTCGAAGGGGTCGAAGAGCTCGCTGTTCCGGAGGCCGAACTTGTCATGGCAGACTTTGAGGAAAGTGCGGATGTTCTTCAGGCAGAGGAACTGCAAGAGAAGGGGAGCCTTCAGAGCCTTTCCCTCAGAGAAAGCCCCCTGTCTCCCTCCCTCCATACAGTTCACTCCCCAAGGGGGAGACGCCCCACACCCCTCGTCCTGCCTCCATACGGCCTCCGGGACTCACCCAAGTTGGGACCATCCAGCTGGACAGGCTGGTCTCCACAGGCTCAGGGCCAAAAGGAGGCCCAAGGAAGCCAGAGAGACCCCGGGCCCCTCTAACTCAGACCGGGCAGCCAAGGGGCTGGGAGTCGAAGGCTCTATGGTCTCATCAGACACACCAGAGGGAGCTCGGCCTCCCCATGAACCAGCCCACTTTTGCATTTTGCGCACGCACACACACCCCTCTGCTCAAATCCCCCTGTGTGTCCTGAGGACTAACCTCTTCTCAGCCTTGGATGGAAGCAGAAGAGGAAACCCTGCAAAGGGGTTTTGAAACAAGGTTGTTAAAAATCAGGACCTGGATTATTTTTGTGTTATTTTTTAGCTGCAATATTGAATTTGGAAGGGCACAGAGGCCTAAAGTTGCAGCTTTCACCTCACAATCAGGAGGCTGTGAGTTCGATCGTAGGTAGAGGTAGGTATTTCTCTCCCTGGGGGCACTGAGAATATATCTTCCTGCAAACTCCGCACTGGCGATAGGAAGGGCATCCGGCCAGAAACACTCAGCTCCCTTTGGTTGCCCCGACTCCACGCCAATGCAAGGGATTATGGGATCTTTAAATGACAAAAAAAGCCCCCAGATGCTGGTGAAGCTCTGATGCCCTTGACCCTGCCAGCCTCCAATTCAAGCAAGGCCCCACTGGGGGTGGAGGAGGCACTTCTGCATAGAGTCAGGTGAGCTTCCTTCACTTCCCTGGCCTACAGCTGCAGAGAGGGATGGGGAGGGGGCTTCCTTCCAGGGCTTTACTGCCCCCTCAGCCCCACGAGGGTCCAAACGCAGAAGGAGCAGGGGCAGCAGGGAGAACCACGGACTGAGGTCTCCTCAGAGCTCCGGTTCAGAATTGAGGACACCCTCTTGGGGCTACCCGTCCCACCGGGCACACCAGGACAGTCCCTGCCCATCTGTTCAGAGGCTCTGTTGCCAGGTGGGCCACTGCCCAAGCCAGGGGTTCCTGGGAAGCTGCAGGCTTTTTCTGGGCAAGAGAGGCCCAAAGACCCTCCCTGGAGCCCTTTCTGGGCCGCTGCTTATCTTGCTGCAAGCAGAGCCAAGAAGTCACTGAGCTAAGGAAAAATGCCTCTCTTGGGAGGGGGGTCTGCTTGGGTGTGTTGAGGGGGTGTTGGTGTTAAAGAGTTGCTACTGCAGCTGTGGGGGTAGGGGGACAGAGTAAAGGGTGAAGCCCCAGATGATACTCCCCCCCCCCGCGCCTCGCTCCAAGGACCCAGAGGCAGCCCCACCCCATTGCCTGTGGGTCTTGCTCTGCGTTTCCCCTCTGAATGGCTGCCTTTTCCTTGCAGGAGAGGAGAGAGGAGGCCGCCCCATTCAAAAGAGAGTGTCCGTCCCCTCCAAAAAAAGACAGAGACAGGTTGTTCTCCGCAGCGGATGAGCAAAAGGTCCTGAACGTTTCGCACAGAAAAAAGGAGCATCTTTGCAAAGCTGAAATTCTGTTTCCTGACCATCTCCCACCCCTCCTGGCTCCACTGGCCCTTCCCCATCCCTTTCCTAGAGACATGCCGCCTTCAACTTTTCCCTTCCTTGCAAAGCTGGGCTCACCCAAAGCAGCCCTGAAGGTAGTTGGGGAGGGGGCAGCCTGGTCAATGAGCCCCTTCCTGGCCAGGTCATTGGGGTCCCTGATCTGGCCCTTAAGAAGTGGCTGCTCCTTCTCCCCCCCTCCCGCTATCACAACCGACACAACTGCAGCAGGAGGCAAAGGCAAACGTCTGGAGGGAGGCCTGGAGTATGTTTGGCCTGGAGGAGAGGCGATTGGGGGAGGCAGATCCTCTTATCAGGCTGGGCAGAAAATGAATTAAATCCTAGCGAGAGGAATTAGATTTTGCTTCCGTCTCTGCTGATGAGGAGAGCTCTTTGCCAGGGGCATCGCACGCCTCCCCCCCCCCCCCGGCCACTGATGGGTGCTGCTCTGTATGAGGCAGGGGTCTGTGGAGAAAGCTGGGCAGGGAGACCCTCCCCCTCTCGCAAGGCAGCCCCACTGTGGGCTCCTCCTGTGCCTGCCCCCTCCCTGGTAGAGGAGGGTGGCACCCTGCCTCCCCCAAAGCCTCTGCCAACAGGAGGCTATGGCTGAGGCTGGTGCCAAGCGCAAGTTTTCTTCACGAGGACAACCAAAAACCGAAAGCAAAGACAGATCGATAAGATCTCTAAACTACAGTTTTCACTAGTGGGAAGTTACAGACACCTCGCTACATTACTTGTGGAACTCCCCACCACAAGAACCATAGCAGGATTATGGCAGGGCATGGGGGAGGGGAAGACTCCTGGCAACAAGGTGGTAAGCCCAGCCACCCAATTCCCAAAGATGAGCCGATATCTCTGCCCCTTCTTCACACCAACACAAAACGCCCCGCCTGCTTTCTCCCCCTGAGGCCCTAAGCAGGACTAAGAGGCAGTCTTGGAAATGGAAAAAAAATGGATGCATTCATTCCATCCTTTGTAAATTTATCAGGCTAGAAACTGGGAGGAGCCGAGTGCTAATCCCGCTCTAGGCAGGAAGCCAGCAGGCCAACTGTGGACCAGTCCCTCCTTTAGAGCCCTAGGAAAGACACAATGGCTTCCGGAAACGCTTGTGTGAAAGTTGCCAGGAGCTGACACTGTCCTGAAGCCCCACCACCACCCAGCCCCCCTCCCAGTTGATCTCAGCCAGAAGCTGCTTCCTGGGGAGACCCCTCCTGTCCCCCTTTCCTCAAGGGAAAGGATCCGAAATCAGTTCAAGACCCAAACCGGCCCTTCTCCCCCAGGCCACAAATTTTCCCCTCCAAAATCAACCCTATGGAGAGGAGGCTTTTCCTGCAAGCCTCCATCTGAAGCCCCAATGCTTAGTAAAGAGGGAGAGCAGAGTCCCAGTTACACTCCCCCCAAAGTATTTTCTGAGGAAACTCCTCTGGAATTTGTGTCACTCCCCAGCAGGCACTTTTCCTAACACCCCCACCCCACCCCCGTTTCTAAGTAATTCAACTCTGTTAGTGCACAAGCTGCCCCCCACCCCAGTCACCCAATCCCAGCTGCTCAATTTCAGTCAGAAAGGACTCTGCCCTCCCCTCCCATAGGGGAGACCCCCCCAAGAGTCTCCAGCAGCTGGACTTGCTCCCAGTTGATGGGGCCTCAGCCTTGCTGCCCAATGCACCAGGCAGCCCTTGGGCCAGCCTCTCTCCGTCAAACTTAGGAATGCCCCAGCAGGCATTGTCCAAAGCCTCCAAGTTGATGATGGGGGAGAAACGTGGCCTGGAGACATGGGCGGTGAGCTGGGGCGGCTGCCGTGTCAGTGAAGAGGGTGCCCACAGCGTCTCTGCATGAGACTCTACTCCCAACTCAGAACAGCTCAGTTATTCTGCACACCAGGCAGAGATCTGGAAGATCTGCTTTTGGGGGTCACTCTGGAGCCAGATGTGTGCAAACCCCACAGAGCAGCTGCAAGCAGCTTCACAGCATTCGGAAAACAGAGGCAGAGAGCAGGCAGGGCCCGTGTGCCAGGCGAGAGGGCAGAAGGCAGGGCCCATGTGCCAGGCACAGCTGCCATGTTCAAAACTTCAGAGAGGGGCAAGAACACGGTCAGAAGCCCAAAGCACACGTCACTCCTGGTTTTCTTAAGGTTGAGATGCTCCCCGTGGCTCTTAGAGCATCCCACAGCCCCTCCTCCTCCCAGAGCTGGCCCAGGGCTTTGGGGCAGGAGAAGCCTTGGATGCCGCCCCCCTCAGGCTGCTCTTCTCCTTCTGGGTCTCTTCTGGGTTGCAGCCCCCGCCAGATTCAAGCAGTGAAGCACATTTCTCCTGCCAATGGAATTGAGCCCAGCAGGGAGATTGGGCATGAATAGCAACGGTCTGCCAGAGATGGAGGAGGAGGAGGAGGAGGAGGAGGAGGAGGAGGAGGAGGAGGAGGAGGAGGAGGAGGAGGAGGAGGAGGAGGAGGAGGAAGAGGAGGAGGAGGAGTGGTGCCAGCCCCGGGGCGGGTATCTGGGACACTCCCAGGCCGCCATCTAAATCAGAGGGTAATGAGGAGGCTCCTCCACCCTTCATGGCAAAGGCAGTCCCAGGCCACAAAAGTTCACCTGTGAACCAAACTATAAGGCAGATGGCAGATTTCATGGAAATCTGAGCCCCTGACCCTGCAGGGGGGGGGTTGAGATGGGGGGATAACTAGCAGGGAGCTTCGGCCTCTCCCTCCACAACAATGAGGCGCCTTCGGCCAGTGTGGCTGTTTTGCACAACTAGGAAGAAAAGGGTCCAGGCTTTTTAGCAGAGGAGAAACGCTGAGCTTTTCTCTTTAAAAGCAAAAGCCCCCTCCCGCTCTATGCAGTTCTCTGGGCTGCCCGATGCCAACCCACAACTGCACAGCCTCCCTTCCCCATACCAGGAATGAAGGGGCCTCTTCCTCTCTGGCATACCTGCAGTCTCCACCTGGGCACCTCTCAAGCCTGGAGCGGAGGGAGTAAGGGGCACCCACCACCCCCTTGTCCAGTCAGGACGAGACAAGAGCAGAGAAAGAAGCCTTCTCAGCCAAGGGGGTCTCCACAAGGCTTAGGAACCGCTTTGAAGCCTCTTTCCCTTCCACCTGCAGCCCCATATGGTTGCCAGAGCACAGCACACACCTAGAGACTCATGCCAGCCAACCTGGGGAAGGGCTACAAGGCCTGGAGCAGGGGCAGCTGGCCAATCCCCCAGTGCCCCCTTCCCACTCATCCCTTCGGAACAGCACCCTTCCAGAGGCCCCAAATCCTCCCCCACCCCCGCACCCTCAGGAGCCTTGAAGAGCCAACAGCCCTGAATATCACAGAGGGTCCAGCTGCCCCTCCCTTCACACATGACATCCCTCATTCTGAGGACCACAAACTCAGGCTGAAAAGGTAAAAGTTCTGGGAAAGGAGAAAACGCAAAAGCAGATATTTTTGTAAAAAGAAACAAGGGGAGGGGGGTGAAGGAAACACCCAAACACTTTTGGGTTTTTCAACTCCAAAGAGCCAACTAAGAATGCTGTGCTTGTGCAGAGTCTGGGCAAAACACTCCTTTGCACCCTATGGGTGACCACATGGACACAGGGACGTCTAGCAGGAATCCCCTGAAATGCAGGTGGAGAGAAGTCCCAGAATGCAGAATAGTTGGAGTCGGAAGGGACCTTGGAGGTCTTCTAGTCTAACCCCCTGCAGGAAACCCTGTACTATTTAAGGCAAATGCTTGTCCAATCTCTTCTTAAAATCTTCCAGTGTTGGAGCACCCACAACCTCTGAAGGCCGGCCATTCCACTGGTTAATTGTTCTCCTTAGTTCTAGGCTGGATTTCTCCTTCAGTTTCCTTCCATTGTTTCTTATCTTCAGGTGCTTTGGAGAACAAGTTGACCCCCTCTTATTTCTTTTTTTTTCTTCTTTCTTTCCTTCCTTTTCTTTCTTTTTCTTCCTTTTCTTTCCTTTCTTCCCTTCTTCCTTTCTTATCACCCCAGGCAGGAGTGAGGTGGGGTTTCCCTTCCAAAAAAACAGCTGAATGCTAACTCCTGAAAGGGAATCTGATCCCGCTTTCCTCCCTCCCCACCACGAGGCAGTTGACGAACCCCCTGAGGATCAGGCAGGGGGGGGGTGTACTACCTCCAAGCCTAATCTAAGTCCTAACATGGGGACCCTCTTAGAGGAGCTGGGTGTCTCGGCTGTTCTGCAAACTCTTAATCTGACTTCAGGCTTGGCTGTATGAATCCAGAATTGGAGGGTGTGTGTGTGTGTGTGTGTGTGTGTGTGTGTTGTTCACAGTTGCCCCAGGATTTTGACACAAGCACACACACAGTACCGACTTGATCCAAAAAGTGAGGTGGAGGGAAATATCACAACTGCATTACTTATAACAAGGGGGAGCAACATTAAAACTGATTGTATTATTACTTTGTGATTAATATTGACATGTTTATTATGATTATGAGTATTGCTGCATCTCTATTTAAAACCAACTGTGCCCAGATGTGCTGTTCAGATAGATATGGAACTTTTTATGTTTATTAAAAAAAAGATCAATAAAATGTAGCTATTTTAAAAACCGAGACCTTTCTGACGTACATTGCCTAGCCCTGGAGAAAAGGGCCTCCCATTGTACCGAGAGGGCAGAACCAACGAGGAGCCTCATGAATAAAAGGATTTTAATGAATTTCACTGAATGGCTTTGTTCACATCCTGAGCCCTGATATCCCACAGACGATGCCAACTGCCAGGCGTAGATTGCATTCAGGGGCAGTTGCAGATTTGTCACAAATCCGCAGGCTTTGCTGGGTGGCTTAAATCCTCCATCCTAAGGGGGAGGGGAGAAGTGGGGATCTCCCCTCACAGGCCAATCCCCATCTCTTCTGACATTTGTTAGCTGCCGATTAGTGATGGATGGTCTGAAATGTCAGCTCAGCCTTCATTATTTTCACAAACAACTTAAGTCAGAGAACATGCCACCTCCTCCTCCTTCCTCCTCCTCCTCCTGTTTTCCCCACAACCACCCTGTGAAGTAGGCTGGGCTGAGAGGAAGGGTCTGGCCGAATGAGGGCAAACCTCCCCAGACTTTGGAGGCTTCCCTCTCATTCCTGGAAAATTCTCTGCCAGGAACTTTGGAGCCCTTTGCCCAGCTGGGAAGAGGAAGGACCAAACAAGGGGCGGTGAGAGGGGGGGGGGCATGAGAGCTTCTGGGCGTTTGCAGAGCTCTAACTCCCGCCCCCCGCACCATGCCACCCATTCTCTTTTGCACTGGAGCAAAGTTCCTGGCAGAGGGAGCAAAGTGCCTGAGGAGTTAGACCAAAGCATATCTCAGAATTGGCAAAAGAACTCAATTCAACCAGAAAGTGTTACTTTTGAACCAAAGCTCAGATTCGAACAACAAACACCAATTAGGGGTGTCCTGAGTAGGGAAAGCTAAAAAAAACACTCCATTTTGTGATCTGGTGTTTCCCTGAGGAGTTACACCAAAGTGCCAGCAGACAGGAGACGTTGAGCGATGCTGCCCACCTGTCTGAGGAACAGGCCCTTCTGCCCCATCCGCCAGGAGGGCAGCTCTCCCAGGGAAGCGAGGCAGACACAGCACCCAGTTGCAGGCCCTGGACTGGAGCAGCCCCAACTGCAGGTGAGGATCTAATGATGGGGGGGCACAAGGAGGAGTCTGGAGCCCCCCTTCTGAAGAAAAGGGCAAGGCCTTTACTGAAATATCGGATGTGGGGGCTCTTCTTGTGGCTGCAGAGGAGAAAAACTCTGTGCTGCCAACTCTGAATCCCGAGAGGCCACAGGGACAGCAAAAACCAAACCCCCACCTGCCCCACAAGGGGAAGCTGGAGGGAATGGCCAAGGGCCCAGCATGTGGCCCCAGTGGAGCCTGAGAGGCCATATTCACATCATCATCATCATCGCATGAAGGCTGGGAGGGAACCCCCCCACCCTGGTTCCTCAGATGGCTTTTCATGCCACTGGCACACAACCAAATCCTCCTCCTTGGAGGTATCCTCCAATGGACATTATTCCCTCCTCAGGCAGCCACATTAAATGAAGCCACCCGGCTTCTCCTGCCACCCTGCAGAAGCCGCCCTCGGCCTCTGGCCTTCATTGCAGGCATCTGCACCGCCAGGCCAGGTGGGCCAGTTGGGGCAGAACCTGCCCAGCAGAAGCCCTCCCCCCATACCCACTCCCCAATCTCAGGGCAGCAGCTGGCAGTGGAAGAGGGGAAGGGGCTGCCAAAGCCAGTTCTTCCTCAGGGGCTTTTTAGGAAGGAATCCCCAAGGGAGACCCTCAAAGGCTCCCTTTTCCATTCTGAATTGGCTTTCAGGGGGCCTGGCAGGACCCAAGCCCACCTTGTTGTCTGGACAGAGAGGGCAGCAGAATGCCTGGGGCAGGATTAGAATCTTTGGACAGGGGGGGGGGGGGCTCCTTTGGCCCTCACTTTCCAACTGCCGTTCTGTAATATTCAGATTCTCTATCTGGAAAATATCAATCAGGCGAGAGCGACTGGCCAGAAGGAACTTCCTGCTTCAATCAACAAGGTGATATGTGTTCAACCAGACCGTTGAAAAAAACCAGCCTGTGCTCTCCTCCTGACCACTCAGCCATCAGAGACGCTTGCTGCTTATCACCCACCGAGTCTTTGAATTGGACCATCCCACCACTGGTCAAGCAAGCGGACCACTGCCCAGTGCTCTGGACCGGGGTCTCCAACCTTGGCAACTGTAAGACTTGTGGACTTATGCTGAGCTATGCTGGTTGGAGAACTCTGGGAGTTGAAGTCCACAAGTTTTAAAGTTGCCAAGGTTGGAGACCCCCTACTCTGGATGGTTTCTAGCCTGGCTGCAGGAACCCCCAAGGTCTCCTCTCTGCCAAGGGAGGGTGAACGCTGGTTGTGCCCAACAGAAGCAGCCAAAAATCTGCAGGAATTAATGCCAAAATCTGCTTAGGGCCTTTCAAATAAAGGTGGCTCTCTTCGGCCAAAGCTATGAAAGTTGTCAGGAATTCAAAAGGGGGAGGGGTTAGGGTCAGAAGCGAAATAATATATACATGTACAGGTATGATGACATAATAATGTTGATATAATGACTGTAAGGTGTTGTAGAAGGGAAATTTTTTTTTAAAAAAATGAGAAAAAAGTGGGGGAGGGACAGGGGGATTCTGAGTCCATAAAATTCTTCTGGCAAGACATGCCAGGTGCGTGTGCAGAGAGCATTCCAGCCTTCTCCAGATTTTCATAGCTCAGCTTGTCACTTTGTCCTTACCCCGGTCCTCATGAATCAGCCCTGGCAGAAAAGGGGGGGCAGCTTTTGGTGAGTGTGGGCTGCCCTTCACTGGAGTTTGGACACAGTGGAGCAAATAATGATGTAACATGGATGGGCTTGATGTGCAAAGGGGCACAGAATAGAACATAGAATAACAGAGTCGGAAGGGACCCTGGGGATCTTCTAGTCCAACCCCCTTGCCTAGACAGGAAACCCTTTACCACTTCAGACAAATGGCTGTCCAACATCTTCTTAAAAACTTCCAGTGTTGGGGCATTCACAACTTCTGGAGGAAAGTTGTTCCACTGGTTAATCTATCAGGAAATTTCTCCTTAGTTCTAAGTTGCTTCTCTCCTTGATTAGTTTCCATTCATTGCTTCTTGTCCTGCCTTCAGGTGCTTTGGAGAATAGCTTGACTCCCTCTTTTGTGGGGCAGCTCCTGAGATATTGGAAGACTGCTATCCTGTCTCCCCTGGTCCTTCTCTTCCCTAGACTAGCCATGCCCAGTTCCTGCAACCGTTCATCATATGTTTCAGCCTCCAGTCCCCTCATCATCTTGGTTGCTCCTCTCTGCACTCTTTCTAGAGCAGGGGTATCAAACTCGATTTGATTGAAGGCTGCATCAGGGCTGTGTTTGACCTCAGGGGGGCGGGGTAGGTGTGGCCAGAGTGGGCATGGCCAGCTCATCATCACTCGTGTTGGGGGTACCTGTCAGGAGCTCCTGAGGTCCGTTTTCACCTGTGATGGGCTCTTGCAACCTTCTGCCAGCAAAAACAGAGCTGGGCCGGGGGGAGGCACATGCGGTCCTCCAGAGCTCTATTTTGCTGGCATAAGCACCATGGGCCAGTCCTTCACGGTTTCCAGGGCAGCCCCGTGGGCTGGATCCGGGTCCCAGACCTTGGGTTTAATACCCACGTTCTAGAGTCTCAACATTTTTTTTACATTGTGGTGACCAAAACGGGATGCAGTCTTCTCAGATATTTATTTCACTGATCAATTTATACCAACCGAATTTCATATCTTCCCCTGAGGAGTAAGAGGTTTTTCTTGGCTTATGCAGAGAAGCCAGGTGGAGAACGGAGGTTGCAGTCCTTCACTACGCATAACCCACAACCCCCACCCTCCAGACGTGCACAACTCCAATTTCAACAGGGCCTCCTGGGCACACCAACACACAGCCATTCTCACTTCCTTCGAGAGACCAACGTTCCTCACAGCAGATACACACACCAGATGCTACTTTTCTACCAGAATTTATCATTTCCTCATCATTAGTAAATATTTTACCAAAATAAGATGTAGCATTTTGCACTACTTTCCACTGTTTGTGTGTCACGTGCGATCGTTTGTGTTCTTTTCCCCATCGGGAATGACATCTCGGTCATCGGTCCAATCACATCCAGATTCATCCGCCTGACCTTGGGGAAATTGGTCAGGGGTCTCAGCCAACAGGATGGCATTTCTGGCATGCAAAGGAAGGCACACTTTGTGTCACACTGGCCTTCCAAAGCTTTTACCGGGGCGCACATGAGAGGACAGCCAGAGGCACTTCCGCCTTAGTCTGGGAGCGTCTCTTAAGCTTCCCACGTGGCCAGGTTCAGCAATCCACCTTCAGCTCCACTGCCAGAAACACCAGCCATCATTATGCCAGCCTGATTGCCATCATACATTTACTAAACAAAGGTGTGCTAAGCTGACTTTCTCCCACTCGCACGTTTTTCTGTAACCTGCCTTTATCTGGTCTTCACAGAAAAGCTGCGCAGGCCTTGCTCTGGGTCTCTCAGGCTCTTTTAATTATCATTATTTTTCAAATTCCGTTCTAGCCCTCCTTGCAGTGCCTGCAATCTGCCTTCTGTGGAAGATAACATAATTTCACTTTTCTAGTCCTCGATATAAGCACATTAATTCCAAAATTTAGCCATCTGCCAACTGCCTCCTTATATGAAGGTCCTTCTAGTTTCCCTGCCTGCACCTGCAGCCTTCCCTTGCCCAACCCCCTTGCCCTGGTGGCCGCAGTTCCGCCTTTCTCCCTGGACCCTCAGGGTGTTCCTTTCCCCTCTGTCCTCTGGCCAAGCTGTCCCCAGACCCCCCCTTCTGGCTCTAGGATTAGTAATCCCTTCCCTCTTCAGGAGGCTCTGTTAGTCCTCTTCTCTCTCCCGCTCTGATTTTACAAATAAAGGTAGCCCTCAACTTACAACAATTCATTTAGTGACCATTCAAAGTTACAGTGGCACTGAAAAAAGGGGACGTACGACCGTTTTTCATGCTTACGACTATTGCAGCATCCCCATGGCCACGTGATCAAAATTCTGACAACTGACTCACAGTTATAACAGTCCCAGTGTCCCATGGTCCCCTTTTGTGACCTTCTGACAAGTGAAGTCAATGGGGAAGCCAGATTCACTTAACAACCGTGTGACGAACTTAACTGCAGTTATTCTCTTAACAATGTTAACAAGAAAGGTCGTATAATGGAGCAAAACACTTAAGAAATGTTTCACTTAGCAACTAAGCTCCATTCACTCAGCTTTCACTGAGCTCAATTGTGGTTGTGAGTTGAGGGAGGCCTTATCCGTTCTACTGATATGCCCCTTTTCCCACCTCCTGCCTTCTCCTTCATCTCTCCATCCCCAGAACTCCACACCCTCTGCTCACATTTGGTAACACAAATCTTTTTCACCATTTTCCTTGCTGCTTCCCCATTCTCTTTCCTTACCTCCACTTTCCATTTCTCCTGCTGGGAGATTAATCTACTTCCTACAGTCCTGCATCCCAGGCACTTCCCAAGATTCACAAACCAGGATAAGCCTTAGTAAGGCCACACCTGGAATACTGCATCCAGTTTTGGTCATCACACTAAAAAAAAGATGTTGAGACTAGAAAGAGTCCAGAGAAGAGCAACCAGGATGATGAGGGGACTGGAGGCTGAAACAGGCAATGAACAGTTGCAGGAACTGGGCATGGCTGGTCTAGTGAAGAGAAGAACCAGGGGAGGCAGGATAGAAGTCTTCCAATATTTGTGGGGCTGCCACAAAGAGGAAGGGGGGTGTCAAGCTGTTTTCCAAAGCACTTGAGGGCAGGACAAGGAAGAACGGATAGAAACTGAACAGGGAGAGATTCAACCTGGAAATAAGGAGAAATTTCCTGATAGTGAGAACAATCAACCAATGAAACAGAAGTTGCCTTCAGATGTTGTGGGAGCTTCATCCCTGGGAGCTTTCAATTAGAGACTGGACAGTCATCTGTCAGAAATCGTACAGGGTCTCTTGCTTGGGCGGGGGAATGTGGACTAGATGACCTTCAAGGTCTCTTACAACTCTGTTAATCCGTGACCTTCCATATCAGCAATCCATTCATGCTGTTCAAAGCATGGCCTGCAGGTAAACACAGGCACAGATTTATGCTTAACCAAGAGGCTTATTTATGCATCTGAAGTAAATCAGGTTGGGCTTTCTTCCCTCAGCAGAGTCCCCCCACTCTCTTTCATTCTTAAATTGTTTTTCTGTCCTCCTTCCTCTCATTCTCGTCCATCCATGTCATTCTTTCAGAGCTTTTTATAAAGGTTTCCAAAAGTGGAATTCAATCCTCCCGTGGTCACTATATTCACCAAAATATAGAATTCCTAAGTATGAATTCTTGCTTTTTGCAAGCCCCCCAAAAGCCCCTCATTCACCCAATTCCTCCTATTTCATGCACAATTAAACCTGGTCCTTCCCCTCCAGGCAGACATTCATCTCCTCACTTACAACATGACACCCGTTTGGTTCCCAGCCCTTGCAGCCTCCATCTTATTCTTTGTTTCACAATAACACACACTGTAGCAGAGTTTCTTTATTTCGCTCATGAATTCATGCTAATTATCATTTCCTCCTCTTACACCCCAAGCGGCAATCTTTCCTGTGCCAAGGACACCACCGGATATTGGCCTCCACTGCTTTTCCCAGAACACTTTTAGTACGGTAATATGCAGAAGGTGCAAATGAGGCAATGAGCCTTAGTGGCGTCCCTGCCACGTGCTGCATTGGGTGCAAATGGTGTGAATGCAAAACCAGCCCATTTTGGAACAGGGACAGCTCATCCTTCTGTGCAAAGCTCTCTGGAAACTACCTGTCCAGTCAACCGACAGTTGTCGAAATCCCACCGAGGAGGGACTATGCGCAGTGCCCCGGCAGAGTCAGAATAGGGCTGTCAAATCTAAACTTCAACAAAGAGAAGATGGATTGGGTGGAGAAAGAGGAGGGAGGAGTTAGGAGGAGAGGGAAGGACGCCAAGCACATAATAAGGAGGGAGGGCAGAGCCAAACAAAGGGAGGTTTAAAGAAGACTTCTAGGATAATTAAAGTCAGTCTCCAAGGGTTTTTGACTCCCCAAAGCGTAATAATTCCACCTTCTTTTTCAAGGCATCTGCAGATCTTCTGGTACTTGCTTCTCTTTCGGTGTCAAGAGCCTGGCACGCGTAAAATATGCAGACCTTTCTCAATGTTTTAAGTTTATCAATACAGTGATGGAGTCACACATTTTTGAGACTGGGCTTGGTTAGCTCTTCCTTTGGGTCACCAAGTCCTGGCTAAGAGAGAAGAAAGGCCGATCTGTGAGTCTGCAGCAGGGCGTGGAGCCCCAGCCAGCTGCCAAAAGCCAAGGAGAACTTGGGAGTCTAAAAGGAGCTTCCGGGCCAGAGATGTTCACTGCCTTCCTGGAAGCCCATTAGCTTTGAGGGCAGCATTCAGCAGCCTCCTCCAAGGAGAGATCCCCCCTCTGCCCAGCTCTGCCCCCCAGCCCTGTGGGGATTAGGAGAGTTCTCAGCCACTCAGGAGGGATCTGGAGCCGGGAAGCAGGACAGATCAAAGGTTCTTACAGCCCAGCCATTATTTATTTATGACGTTTTAATCAGGGCAGCAGACGGTTTCCAGGCCTGGCCAGCCGGGGGGGGGGGGGGGGCATGGAAACAGCCGTCCTCCTGGCTTAATCCCGAGCAGGAAGGGAAAATCTTCTGAGGAGCTCCTTCGCTCCTGGGGGCTCAGTTCTGAGGGCACATGGCACTTTTCAGCTGTGTGCTGCACTTATACAAACACTGTCATTGTGATGGTAGTTGTCATCCTCATTACTACTTCTAGCCAGAGAAGTGCAAGGAATGCAGAATCTGAGTTGGCAGGGGGAGGAAAGGGTTCCACACGGACTTTATTGTGCATTAAACATTCAAGCTTAACTGAACAGGAGAAAAGGCACCGAGGTCGTGCTATTAAAATTTAGCTTTTTGCTCCAAATTTTGATATTGTGTCCTACAAGATCAGTGACTCAGCCCAACCTACAAGGAGTTCAAAGGAATGTGGTTCTACACACACACACAGAAGAGTATCTGCATTCATGAAAAGGCTTCCATGGGTTCCAGCAAAGACCTGGCTGCGCACAACAGCAAAGGCTCTCCCTGGGCAAGGGATAAAGAGTTCGCTTAGTTGCACAGGTACAGATGAACAGGGTTGGAAGGGACCTTGTAGGTCATCTAGTCCAACCCCCACCCCACCCCCACCCAAGCAAACGCTACACCATTTTTGACAGAGGGCATGGAAAGGGCAGGGGCTGCTCTGGGACATAGACACACGCACACACACCAGCCAAGTGCCACAGCTAGAAAGGAAGGTGGGCAGCAGTCAGGCTGGGAAATGAGGCAGAAGGTTCCCCTCACAAGAAACAGCCAGACTTAGGGAGACAGGAGGGGCCCCAAATGCTTCCAGGACATCTTGGGACTCCCAGCCTGTCACAAAGGGAGAAGTTCATGGCCTTTTTCTGTGGAACTCCTGCAGACCCTCCCCCCCATCTCCAACTCCCCCCCCCCCGGCATTCTTTTGATTTCAGGAAACCTGGTGGGCAGCAAGAATACCTTGTGCAACAGGATTGTGCTCTGCAGCTCTTTTGAAGGAAAAGAACAGACAATTGTGGAAACGGCAAGGAGCCCGCAAAGAGAAAAAAGGAGGTGGTCAGCCAGATTTCACCATTTTGGTGACTGAGAACCCAGAAGCTTTAACAGACTGGATGGCCAAGAAGTTGAGTCTTGTCAGTAAGTGGAGTGGAGTGGAAAGGTTTGGGGGGGGGGGGAGGTTGTGTGTGTAAAACCTGGGCTTGAGGGGCCAAGGCTGCAGGGCACCATCCCTTGGGTTGAAGGACGTGACTGCGAAAAAGAGCTTGAAGCCAACCGATGCCCAAGAAGCACCACAAACACACACAGGAGGCACCTTGGCCTTCCAAGCAGCAGTTCCATCCTTCCAGGGCTGCCACCCCCCTCGGGCCATTCTGCTGCCACCTTTGGGTCTAAGACAGCTGTCAATTGGCAAGGCTTGCTCAAATATGACACCACCACACAAAGTAGGCAGAGTCCATCAGCTGCTGCCCAGGAGATCCGATTGCCAAGGGCTCGCTCACCATCCCTGCCTCTCTGGGTAGCTCACAGGGGGGCAGTCTAGACCCCCATCCTCTCCATGCTCCCCTCTCCGCCCCTGCTTCTTTCAGCCTTCAGCCTCCCATGATGGGCTGTTTTTTGTTCAGTCCCTCCTCTGCTTGGACTGCCTGGTCTAGAGTGGTTTCAGACAGTCTCTCTCAAGGCTTGGCTGCCTGTAGGAAGCCCGGAGGAGAGAAGCTGACCATCTTAATACTGAACACTAACCCAGATTCCTGGCTTTCAGTATTTTGGTTCCCTGAATTGCCCCTCTTGTGTTTTCCTTGATTTTTGCACACAAGGGATGCAAATGGAGGCCATTAACCCACCAGACATGTGTGGGAAGCAACGTGGCCAGCGCATGGTTAAGTGGGCTCCTGGAGAGCAAAGGCTGGGTCAGCAGCACCCCACTTCGATCCTGCGTGTTCCTGAAAGGGCCTCCCTAGACAAGAAGGGCTAGTTCTTCCCCAAAAGCAGGACTCCTCCCCCTCAGGACCGATGGAGAGGTGAGAGTGACCACTCCCCGCCTTCCTTTCTGCCAGGCTGAAGGTCTTTTCCAGCAATTGGACCAACTTCAGAAGCAAAGTGAATGAATGGCAGAATTTATCTGCACAACACACAAAGACACACACACACTTTTAAAGCACAGGGTGACCTTCCCTTCCCCCTTGCCAGTTCACAGTCCAGGACACAAATGCAGGCAGTGAAGCTCTGCAGCTGCTCCTAGATCCACAGCAGAGCCCCCTCCCTCAGAGCCCCCCCCCCAGGCACACAAGGGCCTTCCCCATCGCTGCCAGTCCTGCAAGAAATCCTGGCAAAATCCACTTCATTAAACCTTGAGAAGGTTCAGATTAGTCTTCTCGGGAGCAGCGCCCCTTCCTCCTCAACCTTCAAGCGGAATCCTCCTCCCAACCAGGACTACACAGCCCATCCGCCCAGCCCCTCCCTGGAGTCCGGTGAAAGTATCCGGGGTGGAAAAGCCCAGGGGCTGCAACTCCTCTCGGGCCGGAAGGCAGCCCCCTCCCGTTTAAAGGCACCCGGACTCTGCGTCTCTAGCGGAGAGGCGACCCTCTCCAAACCCCGAGCAGGAGGCCGGGGGCGATGGGAACCTTCAGCAACGGGCCCTCCTTCCCCTACGCGAGACTCCCCCGCCGCCAAGCCCAAGGGCCGGCCTGGCTGGGCAGCAGAGCCAGCGAGCCGCCCAGCCGCTTTCGGCCGGCAGACCCGGGCCCTGCGGGGAGAGCAACGGACGACTGGCGACGAAGCCGGCTCACTCGAGGCCGGATTTCGAAGCAGCCGCCAAGGCAGGAGCCGCCGGCGCCCTCCATCCGCGCCTCCCCGATCTGCAGCCCCGGCAGGTGCCACTCGCCCGGGGGACCCTCGGGACGCGCTTCCCGGAGCCCACGCGGAGGCGCCTGCGGGGCAGAGATCGGCGTCCCCGGCGCTCCCCTCGCTCGACCCGCGCGGGAGGGAAGGCAGCGGCGGCTCTCCGTTGCCCGCCCGGGGAGGCGGGCAGGGGCGGGGAGGGCGACGGCGGCCCGGGCCCCTCGCCCGTGCCTGGGGGGGGGGGGGCGACGCCCCGGAGCGCGCCCTACCTGCGACATCTGCGGACGGAAGTTGATGTCCTTGAGGTCGACGGAGCCGGGCGAGAGGTTGTGCAGCAGCTGGCAGAGGAGCACGCCGTCCCGCAGCGCCTGCGCCAGCTCGAAGACCACGGCCGATGGCCAGACCACGCGGTGGTTGGCGGGCAGCACCTTGCAGTCGATCAGCCAGCGCCCGCACTGCCGCCACTCCGCCATGGCGCCTGGGGGGCCCCCTACGCCCGCCGGCCCCGCCATCCTCGCCCGGGGGCCTCCGCCATAGACCGCAGCAGCGGCGGCAGCAGGAGGAAGAGGCGCCGCCGGCCCACGCCCAGCCTCACTGCGGAGGGCGCTGCTGGAGGAGGACGGCGGAGCGGGGCACGGCGCCCCGCCGCCCCTTCATGCCCGCCAGCCGCGGCGCTCTCCTGCTCTGCGCCGCCCACGGCCCCGCCGCACTCCGGCCCGCCTGTCCCTCCGCCTGCTGCTCCCGGGCCGCCCCACCGGCGAACAAAGAGCCCCTGCCGGGCCGCCAGCGCTCCAAGCCGCCGGGCCGGGCCTGAGCTCTTTTGTGGAGAGGCGGCGCGGCGGGGTCCCCTCCCCTCCCTCCCCGCCCCTTCTCTCCGCCCCCGCGAGCCGGCCGTCGGCGTGGAGGGCGCGGCCGCGGCGGCTCCTGGCTGGCCGGCTGGAGAAGAGCGGCGGGGCGAGCGAGGGGCGGCGCCGGTTCCTCCCAGGCTCCGGAGCGCCGCCTTTCCAGCGGAGGTGGCGAGCTGCAAGCCGTGCAGGGTCCGGCGACGCCGCGGGGTCCGGCCTGGCGAGAGGAAGCGGCGGGGCCGGTAGGGGAAGCCTCCGGCTGCCCAAGAAGTCCCGGGGATAGCGCCAGCCCCGTCTCGCCGAGACCATCCGCTGCCCCATTCGCCCCCCCCCCCTCGGAGCTCTGGAGCCCGAAGACGAGGGTCAGCCTCGGGGTCCGCCTGGAAGGCCGCGCGTGATGGCGCTGCTCTGCCTGCCGTGCGTTCAAGCGGCGCTTCGGCCGCTTTTTGTGCAAAGCAGCCCCGAGTTTCTTGGGACTTGGAGAGGGGCAGTTGGGAGGGGGGAGAGACGGTTAGGTGTTTATGAAGAAAGCAGCGCAGGAAGAGACGTGACGACGGGAGGAAAAGGGAAGCGGGCATTCGACGTCTCTTAAGGGTCTTCAGAGTCGCCTAGAAAAGTTTCCCAAAGTTTGGGCGAAGGAGGCCGTCCGTCGGTCTCATGCAGGCGCGAGGTGGGCGGGCCTGGATTGTGATGCCCCGCCCACTGCCTGCAAATCCTGACCTTTATGAGCATCATCTTCAGTAGCTGCAAGTTTTCCTCAGACGCCAATTCAGAATTATAATGCGAGACAGCACCGAAGTGCATAAAAGCTTTTTAAAAATCTATTTGTATCCCACTTTTGTTATTTTTACAAATAATCGGCAAAAGTATCCAACACTTTTCTTCTCACATTTCCCCCATAATACACCAGTGGGGCTAGGAGAGGGGTGAAGAGAGAGGAGGACTGGCCCAAAGCCTCCCAGCTGGCTTTCTTGGCTAAGACGGGAACTGAACCTTTAATCATCTGCTTTTAGCCATTAAAATAATCTAATCATGAACAGAGGTCTGTGTAAGGGAATCCCTCTTTCAATGTGGATGCCAGAAATCCGGGGAAGAGGAGTGTTTCAAGAGGTGCCCAGGGCACCACGGTCTCTGTCCAGAACTTCACAGGTCTATGCGCAACAGTGGTGGGTTTTAAATTTTTTGAGAATCTATTCTGTGGGTGTGGCCTGTTTTGTGGGAGTGGCTTGGCAGTCATGTGACTGGGTGTGAGTAGTCAACTTGATGTCACTCACCAGGAGATGTCATGGATTGGGTAAAATGTGGTGAAGCTCACTTAACAACGCTCTTGTTTAGCAACCAAAATTTTTGTCTCAATTGTAGTCATAAGTCAAGGACTATCTCTGCCTTCCTCTGCATGGCAACCTTGTCCTAGTAAACTATTTCTCCTTTCTGGCAATTTTCCTCTCTGTTACAGGCACCAAAAGATTCCATACAATGTAAGGTTTCCTGCTGCAGCAGGGGGTTGGACTAGATGACCTCCTAGTAGCCTTCTAGCCCTAAATTGCTGTGCTGTTTTTCTTTCTTTCTGCTAACAAAGAAACCTGCCTGAGGCTCATTCCACATGCCTGCCACCAGATAGAGATAATGAAATAATGACCCTAGAGAAAGTTTGGCTCCATTCTCAAGCCTTTTAGAAACACAATGCTCATATTGCACAAACCCCAAAACTTCAAAAATATAAAACCATATAACATATAACCATATAACCAATTTGTTCTTTCCTGCACCTTTTCAATTTAAAATTATTAAGACTTGTGGACTTCAACTCCCAGAATTCCACAGCCCGGCATGCTCAGTTCCAATTTAAAGCAACAGCTTTTTCTTTCTTTTTCTTCTCCCTTCCCCTCTTTCCTCCCTCTCTCCCTCCCTCTCCCCCTCTCTCACACACACACACACACACACACACACACAGAGAGAGAGAGAGAGAGAGAGAGAGAGAGATAAGTTGGATTGGACTATCTCTCCTACCCCCTTTCCTCTCTCACTCTCTCAAACAAACACACGCACACACACAAAAAAAGTTGGATTGGATATCTTTTCTAATGGCTTGAAAGCACCTCCTCTGCCATCCCACCCCAATTCCCACGCTGCCTTCCTCAAACACCTCCCCCATTGCAAATGCAGCCTGCTGTCTGGGTGGGAAATGCAATAAAGCCCACTCATTCATCTTCTGCTGGCAGGCTGGGGTGAGAGGAGAGGCAGAGAAGCCAGAGGGGAGGAGATCCCGAGCCTTCCAAAAGTAAGAGGCTGGGGGAAAGTGTGTGCGCTACAGCATGGCTCTTTGCCTGGCTTCCTGCCTCCCACTGTGGTCTCCTTAGTGCTTGCTTGTGCTTTCCCTCTTCAAGTGTAGTTTGATTGCAGGCGGAGCCACGTTGCCTTTTCAAAGTTGTAATCAGTGAAGCTGGGCTAGATTTTTATATAGTTTTATCCAGCTGTGTGTGTGTGAGAGAGAAATGGATGGGGGCCTGGGGAGGAAGTCACTACATTTGGGGAGGGAGAGCACGAGCGACACTGAGGAGGACGCAGGAAGCCAGGCAAAGAGCCATGCTGTAGCACACACACTTTCCCCCAGCCCCGGAAGGCTCGGATCCACTATGTAAAAATCCAGCCCAGCTTCAATGATTGCAGGTTTGAAAAGGCAACGTGGCTCTGCCACTTGGGGAGGGAGAGCACAAGCGAGCCAGGGTCCTTCCCTCCAGCCTTTGCCCAAAGCCCCGTACAGCACCAGGAGGATGAAGTTTGAATTCCTCCCCCTCCCTCCGACCACACGTACCTTTTCCAGCTGCTTCAGAAAGGGTTTCAACGCTGCTCTTGCCTCTGGTCCTCTGAAGAAGCCCCATCCTCGCTTCCTTCTCTTTGAGAAACGTCTTGCAAATGGGCTGCAGGGCAAGGGAGCGTACTGGTATGGGGGCGTGGCCATGCCTCTGTGGAATGGGTACACAAAAGTATGACAAATTTCTGGAACCAGTAGCAACCTTTTTTTGCAACTTTCAGCCCGAAGAGGTGCGAACTGGCAGGAACACATCTCTGATATGCAACCACACCAGCGGTGCCTTGGGACCTTGGCATCTGTCGTGCTGCAGGCCAACGCTGGGCTTGGCAGTCCTTCCCACCAGGTGCGACATGGCGGGGGCCAAGGACCGCTCTCTGCACGTGTCACCCATCCTGCAGCAGGGCAAGGGCAGCTCCAGGCAGAGTGGCACCCCTTCTGAAGAAGTTGTGGCTTCAACTGTCAAATGCCATGGCTTGATGCCATACGATCTTTGTTTGCAATCTCAAATTCTAGATTCCTACCTTGGGGCACAGGCTGGTCCTAATAAAGACACAATTGGTTTGTGAAAGTTCATATCTTATTTGTTTTAAGGATCTAACCAGACTGGATTTGATTTAAATCAAGTTGATTTAAATCACTAGTAACAAGACTTGATTTAAATCAACTCGTTTTTTAAAGAGCAACTGCCATCTCTGTCCCGCAGCAGCTCCTCCTGACCTGCTGTTGACTCACCGACCGTCCCATTCGCTTTAACGGGACGGCTGGTAATGCGGCAGGAACACAACAGGGTGAGGGACGCGGTGAGCAGCAGGTAAGTGGATGCCCATTATCAGGCACTGCCATGATGGATCTGAAATGTCAAGTGCTCTTTAAATGTAAGGATTCATTCTTGCTGGTAGAATTTTAAATATTATTATTTGCCAACAAAATGAAGATTTCCTCTTTAGCTTGCAGAGCTTGAATTCATTGAATGAGTTTACAAAAAATGTAAATATTGCAGAATATACGGCCTCATGCTACATCACTAAGTTCATTCCATTTCATGTTGAATAAACTACTGTAAATTATTAATGTATCTTAAATAAAAAAAACTATCTTTAGATAGATTTTTACTCCAAAAGCATTTTATTAAAATAAATTTGATAAAAATAAAAAAATCAATTTAAATTTTAAAAACTTGATTTTTTTATTTTAAAAAAATCATCAATTTTTATCCACCCTGGGTCTAACACATTCAGCTTCATTTTTATATATTCATCTGTGCAGATATTTTTCAATATTGTACTGTCTCAAATCTGCCTCCCCCTGCTGGGGACATCTAGTCATTGTACCTCATCTCTTGGTGCCCATTAATGACTTTTTTTTGCAACTTTCAGCATTCTGGTGCATTAGAGCTTCCTCTGCAGCTAACCTCCTGGGAGGGGAAATGCTGGGGCTGCACTTTGAGGGGGGCTGTCATCTACCTAGCCATCTCTTTTAGGCACTGTGCCACTTGGATCAACAGTGATAGGACACTCAACACTGTGTGAAACTTCAATCTCAATTCACAAAAATAAATTGGTAGTTTGACAAAAAATACCCAGATAAAACCTTATTAACAACCAATTAGTCTGGTTCACATAACACATTAAGGATCTGGTTGAATTCCTGTAAAGCATGAAGAAATCCTGTTGCCTCCTGAAAAAAGCACCTTTGGGACAGACAGTCGGAGACATTTCAGCTGAAAATAACAACTGGATGCTTGATCTGGACTACCAAAATCTCTGGAGAAAAGAGAGATATTGGTTCAGCCATACATACTCCAGACAGTTGTTTTTGTGTGAACAGACAGCAGAAACTGTGCTTTTGTGGTCCTTTACAAACAGCTGAGAGTTGTGAGATTCCACCAAGCTCAGTGCCACTAATGTAGTCTCTTTATGGGCCTAACGGTTTGGCCGTACCTCGCTATTAAATTATTTGAAGCTTACTTTTTCCTATTGCTTTTTAAAGATTAAGAACTTTAAATCAGGTCATATTTATTGGGTGAGGTTTTTTTTTTAATTGCAAATTGTTCTCACTGTCAGAAAGTTCCAGTTCCTCCTGGAAAGGTTGAATCTCTCCTGGGTCAGTTTCCATCCATTATTCCTTGTTTGGCCTTAAGGCATTTTGGAAAATAGCTTGTTTCCCCCACACACACACATACTCTGTGCAGTTGCTCAAATATGATCCTTCTCTTTGTTAGACTAGCCATGCCCAGTTCCTGCAACCGTTCATCGTATGTTTTAGCCTCCAGTCCCCTAATCCTCTTGGTTGCTCTTCTCTGCACTTTTTCTAGAGTCTCAACATCTTTTTTACAGTCTGGTGACCAAAACTGGATGCAGTACTCTAGGTGTAACCTTATTAAGGCTTTGTAGAGTGGTAGTAGCACCTCCCTTGATCTTTTTTTTTTTTAAACAGAACTTTTTTATTTTTCTTAAAAAAAAAACACAAATATGTCATCATTTGTCAATCATTAAGACATTGAAGTACAATTTTTTTTTGTTGTGTGTACCCCTCCCTCCCTCCACCCCCCCACCCCCCCCTCCTCCTTCCCCCCCCCGACTTCCCAGAACCCGTACACGGTATGGATTTTTAACTAACACAGTCTAAAATCTATTGAGAAAAAAGAAATAAAGAAATTAATGACATTCTAGATTGACCTTAGCTTCTTCTTACTGAACTGACTTTTAACAGTTTAAATCATTTCTGATCTTAAGCATAGGCTAACTGGAATTTCTTAGTCCCGTATTTATTTTGTATATAGTCAATCCATTTTTTCCAGTCTCGTTTATATATCTCATTTGAATGATCTTTGAGATATGCCGATATTTTAGCCATCTCGGCTAAGTTTGTTACTTTCAATGTCCATTCTTGGATTGTAGGCAAGTCTTCCTTCTTCCAATATTGCGCCACCAACAGTCTTGCTGCAGTTATCAGGTGCAGAATCAAATTGGTCTCTACCACTGTAAAGTCAGTACATATACCTAGTAAAAATAACTGAGGAATAAACTTTATCCTTCTTTTAAAAACATTTTGCATGACCCACCATATTTTTATCCAAAATGCCTTAACCTTTTGGCAGGTCCACCATATATGATAATATGTAGCGTCGAGAGAACCACACCTCCAACATTTAGGCTGTACATTCGGATACATAGAAGCCAACTTTTTAGGATCTAAATGCCATCTATAGAACATCTTGTAAAAATTTTCTCTCAGATTTTGAGCTTGTGTAAATTTCACATTTCTTACCCAGATTCTTTCCCATGTATCCAACATTATTGGTTCCTCAATATTTTGAGCCCATTTTATCATACAATCTTTAACTAATTCTGTTTCCGAATCCATCTGTATTAATACATTATATATCCTCTTTATATGCATTAAGCTTTGATCTCTTATTTGTTTAAACAGATTATCCTCAACTTGGATAAAACCAATTTTTTGATCTATTTTCCACCTAGCCTGTAATTGCCCATACTGGAACCATGTTTGAACTACCTTCTCCTCTTTTAATACCTCTAAAGATTTTAATTGTAATACCCCCCTTTCCGAGGTAAGAAGCTGTCTGTAAGTAATTCTGTCCTGTTTTTGTGCTGTATTCATATTTTCAATTGCGTGTCTAGGAATTGCCCACATGGGTATCTTGTCATTTAATTTATATTGGTATTTCTTCCAAACCCGCAATAAAGCATTTCTTAAAATATGACTTTTAAAATTCTTATCCAATTTTTTGTTGAATAACAGGTAAGCATGCCAACCAAATACCAGATCGTGTCCCTCAATATTCAATATTCTATCATTGGTTAAATGAGTCCAATCACTAATTACAGATAATGCCACTGCATCATAATATAGTTTTAAATTAGGTAGTTTCAAACCTCCTCTCTCACGTACATCTTGCATTATTTTCATCTTTACCCTCGGCTTCTTTCCTGCCCACACAAATTTGTTGATACCCTTCTGCCATTCTAAAAGGTTCGCATCTTTTTTAAGTATAGGTAACATTTGGAAAAGAAATAAAAATTTTGGTAAAATGTTCATTTTCACTGCCGCTATCCTACCCAGCAAAGATAAGTGCAATTTCTCCCATTTTTTCATCTCTGTCTGTATGCTATGCCAAAGTGGTTCATAATTATGCTTATATAATTTCCCATTTGAAGTTAAAATGTTAACTCCAAGATATTTGACTTTTTTAACTACCTCACATCCTAGCATCACTCCTAATTCTTCCTTTTGTTTAATATTCATATTTATAGCTAATATTTTGGTTTTTCCTAAGTTTATTTTAAAGCCCGACACTTGACCATATTGATTAATCGTATTCATTAAAACCATACTGGATTCCTGCGGTTGTTCCAATATTATGACCAAATCATCCGCAAAAGCGCGGACTCTATATTCTTGCTGCCTAATCTTGATCCCTTTTAAACCATCCAAGCCCCGTATTTTATTCAACAATACTTCCAAAGTTATAATAAACAATAATGGGGACAAAGGACAGCCCTGTCTTGTACCTTTTCCAATTTGAAAAGAGTCTGTTAAACTTCCATTGACTATGATTTGTGCTGTTTGCTGTTGGTATATTGCTTTAATTGACTGTAAAAAATTATCTCCTATCTGCATTTTTTGCAGTATCTTCAGCAGAAATTGCCAGTTAACTCGATCAAAGGCCTTCTCAGCATCCAAAAATATAAACGCAGCAGGGATCTGGTTGTTCTTTCCCAAATATTCTAATGCATTAATAATTAATCTAACATTACTTTTCATCTGTCTCCCTTGTATAAAACCTGTTTGGTCCGTATGTATCAATTGTTGAATGACCAACATTAACCTATTTGCTAATATTTTAGTAAAAATTTTATAATCTACATTCAGTAATGAAATAGGTCTATAATTTTTGGGTTGAGTAGTATCTTGATCTTCTTTGGGTATCAAAAATATAAACGCTGTCTTCCAAGATGGAGGGACTTTACCTTCCGTTTGAATCATATTAAATAATTCTCTAAGAGGTTCTACCATTTCTAACTGTAAGTTTTTATAGTAAACCGCTGTCAAGCCATCTGCACCTGGTGCTTTCCCTGACTTTAATTGCTTAATTACCTGCAGGATTTCCCCCGAGGTTATTGGTTGATTCAATTTTTGCCTGTGTTCTTCTCTAACTGAAGGTATTTTCTCTTTGTCTAAATATTTGTCTATGTCTAAACCATTAATTTTATCCCCTTTATACAGTTCTGTAAAAAATTCCCAGAAAGCCTTTTGAATCTCTTCCTGTTGAAACACCTCCTTCCCTCTATAAATCAGTTTAGATATATTTCGAGTTTTCCTTTTTTTCCTAATCTGATAAGCTAACCATCTGCCAGGTTTGTTTGCATTACAAAAAGTATTGTGTTTTGCATATAATAAATTAGTAGCTACCTGGTCAGAGATCAACATGTCAAATTGAGATTTTAATATGTTAATAGCTTCCTTAACCTTTGTATCGTCTGGGTTCATTGTTAACTCCAGCTCTTTTCTCTTAATTTCCTCTTCCAGTTCTGTTCGTTTTAACCCTTGCTTATTTCTATGTGTTTTATTTATATTCATCAAAACTCCTCTCATATACGCTTTGCTTGCGTCCCATACAAATTCCATAGATGTACCCTTATTCATATTCAAAACAAAATATTCAGATAGTAATTTTTTACAATCATTAATATACTTTTCATATCTAAATAAGTTTTCATTCAATCTCCAAGACCTTCTTGCCTGCACTACCCTTCCCGACTCCATCCAAACTGGGTTATGGTCCGAAAGGACCCTAGCTGCAATCTTTGTTTTCTTGACCCTAGAAAGCAAATCATTAGTGGTTAGAATAAAATCAATCCTTGAGAGGGATTGATGCCTGTCCGAGAAGAAAGTGAAGTCATATTCCTCTGCATTTCTTTCTCGCCAAATATCTCTCAATTCAAAATCATCCATAATGTCAAGAAAGATTTGGGTAACTTTGCTCGCATCTTGGTATTTAGGCGGGAAATCTTCTTATCTCTCTTAGTGTCTATCACTCCATTCCAGTCACCCAATAGTATACAGGAACTATAGTCCCACTGTACTAATTTAGCATGAAGATTTCTATAGAATCTATCTTGCTGTTGATTTGGAGCATAAATTCCCAAAAGTAATGTCTTTTTCCCTTCTAAGATTAAGTCTAAAGCAATATATCTTCCGAAGGGATCTGCTTCTATTAATTCAGCTTTCATATCTTTTCTTAAGTATACAACTATACCATTCTTCTTTTCCATAGCAGAAGCTGCAAAATGTTGACCAAGTTTTGAGTTGATCAAATATTTTTGATCAGTTGACTTGATATGAGTTTCTTGCAAACAAATTACATCGTTCTTAAACTGTTTGAGATAATGAAATATTTTCTTCCTCTTCTGTGGAGAGTTCAGTCCGTTGACATTCCATGTTAAAATCTTAGTTGTCATCTTTGGTTGGTTGAAGCATTTTTAGAGCTTCCTGCACGGCCTGTTTAACCTTAGGTCTAGCTCCTCCCACTGCTTCCAGATTTGTTATTGTAGTTCCTTGATCGATGGCCGATGATTGTTGATGCTGTTGCTTTTTAGCTTGTTTCTCCATACGTCTAGTAGTCATGCGGCTAGGTCTTGGTTCCATAGCACCTTGCACTTCTAGAGAAGAGAGATGCTCCATCTTGTCTGGTGGTTGTGTAATTTGCTGTCTATCCTGTCCTTCTTGTGGTCTTTCTCTAGGTCCAGATGGTGCAGGGTGTCCGGCCTTCAATATATTATAATAAAAATCTCGGGCTTTCCATACAGAGTTGAGGCGGTACCTTTGCTTATCAAATGTAAATATGATGCCAAATGGTGCATCCCATCTATACTGTATCTGACGATTTCTGAGTTCTTCGACCAAAAAAGCGTAGTCTCTCCTGGCTCTTAACATTTGAGGTGGTATCTCTTTCAAAACAGCCAGGTCTTGACCGCCAATTTGAAGCTTAGTGTTATAAGACGCTTGCAGTACCATATTTCTAAGCTCTCTTGTAGTAAAATATATAACGATGTCTCGAGGAAGCTGCTTCTGCTTTGCCAGCCAGGAGTTAACACGGTAAGCTTTGTCAATTTGCCAGTCTTGGTTGGTCCCTGGTCTTCCCATCAGGTGGTCAAAAGCTTCCGATAGGATCTGTTTCAGGTTCTCCTGTTTCTCCTCACGCAGCCCCCTTACTCTTAATGCGAACTCCATTTGTCGGTACTGTATCATAATAATTTCTTTTTCAGCATTTTCCACTTTTTGTTCCACCACCTCTGTTTTCAATGTCAAGTTAGCATTGGCATCATTAAGAACCTCTAGAGTATCTTCCACTCCAGAAATATGTTCTGTTAATACAGTTACAAGACTCAGCATGTCGTCTCTAATTTTATCAACCTTAGCCTCAAATTTCTCATACAGCTCCTGTTTAAGTCCTTTTATTTCACTTTTAATTTCTTCTTTCATTTCTTTTATTTCCTCTTTTCTCTCCTCTCTATTATCTCTAAATTTATCTTCCATTTTAATTGTCTGTGCATTAAGAGCCTCGCTTAGATTACTCAGGAAAAATTCTTTCGTTAACACATCCCCAGCAGGGGGCGTAGGAAGCGGAGGCTGCAGCTTTGTGCCAGGCACTGAGGATGTGCCCCTGGAAGTAGAGGGTGATGACTTCAAGTTAATATTTGGTTTTGAGGCCATTTCAAAATTTATCTGCCTGCAGTTAATAAAACTCTATTGCCTGAATATGCAGCTTTAAGTAAAGAGGCTTTTATTTTGAAGTTTAAGGCTTGGCAAAACTTTCAGTGAGTAAACATTATAACAAGACCGTTCAGCAGATTCATCACCATTTAACTTCCAGATAAGCAAGGTTAATGAAGGAGTAAAATTCTTCTATTGTGAAACCAAAACATATGATAAGCAATCTCTTTTGTTTTGAATTCTTGTGAGGATTAGCAAAAAGTGTTCGTTATTACCGGAGAAACCAGCCTGCTCGGCGCCATTTTAAAAGCCTCTAAGTAAATAATTTTTCGGAGGAGAAAAAGAAAAGAAGCTAAAATGTTGATAAACAATTATTGTCCACGCAGTAAACGGATTCAGCTCGTGATAAGATTAAATCAAACAAAACTTTGAGCAGAGTGGGGGAGACCTACTTTGTCCTGCACAAGGCAGTTTGAAGTTCCCAGCACGGACAGCCGTTCTGCCTTGGGCTAGCCCCCCTTTCCTTGCAAGCACAAAAGCTGCAAAAATCGAAGAGCATTTGCCAGCAAAACAGTTTCTTCTTTCCTTCTTGCCTGAAGGATAAGAAAACCTGATAAGACGTCAGATGGAAGATCCTCTAAACAGGTATGTAGCCAGGAATTCGGAGGCAGCTGATTTTTTGCTGCCACCACCAGCAGGCTCCTCCCAGGAAGCCGCACCTCCCTTGATCTTGATTCTATCCCTCTGTTAATGCAATTTAGGATTGCGTTGACTTAATTATAGTGCTGATTTTTATAAAGTTTTAAATGGATTAAGCTGCCCAGAATTGGGCAGCATATAAATTTAATTTAAAAAAATTAAGCATTCAAATAGACATGAATTACAACTCTGAAATTGGCTATAAGGAATTAACGTTGAAATCAAATTGATCCTTTCCGTGATAAATGTATCTTATATGTTTATATCTGGAAACTGACTAAAGATCTTTAAACATTGGACATGAGAGGACATGAGAAGGAAATACAGGTATTCCTTGACTTACAACAGTTCATCTAGTAACTGCTCAGAGTGACAGGGGCACTGAAGAAAGTGACTCATGACTGTTTTCACATGACTGTTTGCAGTCACAGGATCAAAATTCAAGCACTTGGCACTTGCTTCCTATTGATGATGGTTGCAGGTGTGGGGTCACTTTTTGAGACTTGACAAGCAAAGTTAGTGTGAAAGCCAGGTTCACTTAACAACCGTATTTATAACTTCAAAATAGCAGCAATTCAGTTAACAAATGTGGTAAGAAAGGCTGTAAAATGGGGCAAAGCTCACTCAACAATCCGACAGGCCCTCAAGTATTGGCAGAGAGTTATTATGTCCCCCCCCCCCACCATCCTTCTCTTTTATAGGATAGACATCCCAAGTTCCCTGAACTGTCCATCGTACCTTTCATCCTCCAGACTCCTAATCACCTTTGTGGCTCTTCTCTGCTCTCTTTCTAGGGCCTCAGCATCTTCTCTTGTATCTTGGTGAGAAGAACAACACACTGGGTTGTGTAGAGCCGTATTATCACTTCTTGTGATCGTGATGCCTCCCTCTGTGGATGCGCCCCAGCCTGCACTGGCTTTTTGAGCAGCTGCATACTTAAGTGATGGTCTATCGGGACATGCGGATCCTCCTCACAGGCACCCATGTCCAGCAAGTCTTATCTTGACACCATTGACCTGCATCTTGTTGGACCGGACCCAATGCTAAACTCTGCATTGGCTATTCTCCCCAGTCTATGTCATTGCAAATTTGTTGAGTTCCCCATCTATTTCCCTCGCCCAAATCACTGATGGAAATTTTGAAGTGTACTGGACTGGACCTAAGACAGAACCTTGGGCTGCCCCACTGAAGGCTTCACCCACCCAGTAGATGTAGTCCCATTGGGGATATGCCGAGTGTGGTTGGTCAGCCAATTGTGGATCCATCATGCCATTTGATGAAGAGCCATCAATCTTCAGACGATATTCAGCTCTGCACCAGCTGATGGGAGGTGATTCTGAGCGCTTGGCTTAAACCTATAAAGCCCAAATGGCTTGGCACTTTCAGCTCTGCCTCTCCCAGCCAGATTCAACAGTTTGTTTGGGGGAAATGAAGGGACCCAAAATATAGGTATTTCTCCTCTGGAATCTCCCCTCCCCAAGGGTGGGACTGATTCTCCTGAGGCAGCCTCCACCTAGTTATTCTTGGAGGGCCTAGCAATGAAGCATCTTACGGAAAGCTTGTTTCTTCTCTTAATGTAACTTTAATTTACTGTAACACTTTACTGTTGTATTTTATCATTGTTATAAATCACCAACGGCAGTAAATTGGGATTATATGTATATGTATATGTGAATGTTTACATGTTATGTGCAATTAAACCATGGCAACATCTAATGTTTGTGTAGTATTATTTTCAGCAGACTGTGTTTGTCTATTGTTGTGACTTAGATGAAGTTCAGAGCACATTTTATGACCAATTCATGCAAAACTCCATGTAATCCCAAGGGGTTCACATACTTTTTCTTGCAACTGTATGTATGTATGTATATATATGTATGTATGTGTATGTATATATATATGTATGTATGTATGTATGTGTATACAACACATATGTAACAAAAAGGCAACAGTAAAAATATTGGGTTTCTGTCTGGATGGTCTCTTGTGACGAGCCGATGGACAGAGAATGGAAGTAGTGAACTTCCTCCCATATTTGGGTGTACCAAATATGGGAGGAAGTTCACTACTTCCATTCTCTGTCCATCGGCTCATCACAAGAGACCATCCAGACAGAAACCCAATATTTTTACTGTTGCCTTTTTGTTACATATGTGTTGTATTTGTGCTGATAAATAAAGCTAAATAGCTTGAAATAGATCTATACTAGTCTCCCTTTATACAACGGGATAGATATATATATGCTTAAGATGAAACTAATTCGTGAAAGATGCATTTTCTTTAAAAGGCTGTCCTATCTACCTTTTTATGCCGGAGATCAAGAAATCTGAAGGTACCTTAATATACAGTATACCATTTGATATTATACTCTCTGTTCTATACCACTTGAATATTCTTAATACTGTTAATATGGTTTCAGTAAGGAAGTTATGATTTAAAGAGGTTAGTACTATATGTTGTGAAATGATATTCCTAGAATTTACAATGTATCTATTTATGAAGAACTCTGGATCTCCCATGCTTGGATTCCCGCAAAAAATGCATTCTTGGGAACAGAAAAAGGCCAAAACAAGCGCAGCTGCCTGGAAACGGCCCCCAAATTGGCCACTTATCAACCAAGGGAAGGAGCAAACAACAGGATCCCATCTAACCAAAGGTTTCATAGGCAATTAACAAAATGAGCTGTGTTCGTTTTCAAACATATCACGGTGTTTTATGTAGCTGTTATCTGCATTTTTCTGTATCTAGATTCTATATCTTGACCAAAACATTATTTTAAGGAGAGGAAACAGTTCAAGCAATTATAAAGGAAAGCCACCGAATTTAATACTCATTTGGTGTAGACTTTTCTGGCAGGATATATGATGGTGCACTGAAAAGTTCCATCTTCTCAGATGCTCCCAATGAAAGAACTCCATTTCTCTTTTTGGTTCCTATTGAAATAAACTCATCATTTTTTTCTTCAAACAGCGAAAAGATTGTCTTCTTTTCTTGAAGATTTTCCATTTCTATTCCACCTTAGGCATTGAAAACTCCGCATCGATGCCCAACATTCCGAAAAGCCAATGCCTGCAGCTCCTAACGCGATGCCTCCTCCCCTCCCCCCTCGGATCCTCCTTGGTTGCAGAATTCCTGGTGTCCCATTGATACGATTGCCCCATTTGGAGGAAGCTTTGGGCTTTCTGGACTGCAGCGCCGTCTTCCCTCTCCGCCCGCGGAACCCTGGGCAGAGCCGCCTCCTCTCCCGCGCGCTGCCCGGCGGCGAGGCGGGGGCGGCAACGGCCGGAGCGCCGCCCTTCTCCGCCCTGCGTAGCGAGGAGACGCGCCGACGCCGAAGGAGGCCGGGGGGGGGGCAGCCTCTGCGGGAGCCGCGCCGATCGCCCGCCGGCCGCTGCTTGCCGGAGGCCAGGTAGGGCGGGCAGGGTCGCGGGCGGGTCCGGGGGAGGAGAGCTGCAGCTGGCCGCGGCTTGGCTGCTCCGGGCCCTCCGCCACCCGCTCCCCCCTTTCCTTCCTTCCAGGCGGCCGTCAAGGGGCTTCTGCCCGCCGCCCAGGGGAGCCAGCGAGCCGCGCGGGCGGAGGGCTATGTCGGCGCGGCCGCCGCTGGCCGAGAAGGCGCTGTCCGAGGGTTACGGCCGCCTGCGCTACCGGGACGCCTCGTTGCTCATCTGGCAGCAGCAGCAGCGGCAACTGGAGAGCCGCCCGCCCGCCACCTATCTGAGCCGCAGCCGCAGCACCTGGTACGCCCAGTACGGCAACCAGGCCATCCTGGTGCGCGACCGGAGCAAGCTGGAGGGCGCCCGCGACACCGGCCAGTCCCGCTTCTGCGCCCTGATGTGACCCGGCGTCTCTCCGGATGACCCTCGGGCCGGAACGCGGCCTCTGGAGCCAAGGAAACACCTGGAGGACACTTGGACGACTCTTCATGCTTTTGGCCTCGGCTTCAAGTGGCCGGCTGTTCCACCGGCTGACGGCGTGCGGTAGCAGAAGCTCCTCCTGACCTACCGCTTGAAGCCTTTGGAGGGGGCCGGTTCTGCTGTCCTGATGGAGTCAAGGCTATGGGTGAGCTGAGGGGAGGTCGACTGCTGAAGGAAAGAGGGAGCCCATTGGGCAGCTCAGGTTCCTCCTCTATTTTACAAAGAGCCCCCTAAAGTGACTCCCTTTGTGCCTGGATCTTTCCAGAAAATTGGAAGAAAGAAGCCACCCTTCCCCATTCCCCAGAGGCCCTTCCTGACCTCCCTAATGGGATGGCTGAGACTGATGGGAGCTGTAGTCCACCCAGATTGGGTGAAGCAGAGATAGAAACTTAACCCACTTTCCTGCGGACCTGAGGCTGAAAGTTTCCTCTTGGACCACTAGGCCAATCAATTTGGGCCCAATCCTCTGCCCAAAGCCTTGCTCTGGTTTTTTTTTGAACCCAGGACAAGCTGGGTGGTGTTGCTTCTGGGGGGAGGGTGGGTGACAAGCAGATTCTACACGACTCGGGGGAGGGGGCTCCCCTGGCTTCCTCCACTGGGCAGGATGGAGCTACTCCAGAGCCCCCTCCCCAGCTTCCTTCTGGGGTCCAGCATGGTGTTGATTCCGGGAGGCTCTGATGGAAGCCCTCCTCCCCCTTGTGCTTCTTGAACACTGGGCTGGCTTCTCTGCTGGGGTGGGCAAAACCCGCTTGCTGAAATCTGGCCTGGAGCCTGGGGAGGGAGGGTTGTTCACCCCAAGGCCTGCCAGGATCCCTCCAAGGGTTTCAGTAGCAACATCTCCTCCACATTCTTGGCTTTGGCCACAGTGTGCCCCATTGACCGAGCCCCAGGTTGCTGCTCCAAATCTCAAGCAGACTTTTGCCTAGCTCAGGACTGTGGCAAAGAAGCCAGCGGGCCTTCGATGCCGTGTTCGTATTGACCAGCTGGGAGAAGCCGCAGAGAAAAGGAGACGCTTGACGGGGAGCTCTCGGTCCCATGAATTGAGGCAGGTGGCACCGGGAGGCCAAACTATTTTCCGGGTGACGTAATTGGCTGGGCTGTCCAGGAGCCCCTTTAAGCACCATTTCCATGTTCTGGGCGCATTTCCTTGGCACTGGCGCAGACACCGTTATGATGCTCAGGGATCCTCAGCCTCTGCTCTGTGCCGTCACTGTACAGCTCCCTGCATCTGATGGGAGAATCAAGTTTGAATCCCTCCAGTTCTGGGAAGCAGCCCTTGCAAATATGGGCAGCCGGCCTTCTTTGGCCAACCTCAGCTGCTGCTCTTCATGCGTATTTTACCGTTGGTACACAGTGGTCGGCCCTTTCCCCTTCCTTGTGTGATGCCAGCGAAGACCCCGAAGGAGCGAGTTTTAAAAGTGCACCAGACAACATTAAGTATGTTTCCTTTTAAATAAAGTCTAACTCGGCAAACACTTCTGCTCCCAGGGCTGTTATGGTGTCAAGTACAGAAGTGGCATCTGCTCTGAAATGGGTCTTTGTTGCTTTATTTTTTTTTCCAAACTGTTCTACTTTAAAACAAGATACAGAGAAAAAGACGGACATGGGAGAAGACTAGGAATATACAAATAAAACATGCTTTATCTGGAAGTTACCAATACCTGTAAGTCCAAAGTCTATACAAAAAGAAACCCAAAGAATCCCAAACAATCCCATTCCCCCAAACTGAATCCACATACAAGGAATAAGCACCAGAACAGGAAACTATCAAAGGTCCATAGCACCTGTTGGTTAAAAAGTCAAAATACATTTAAATTAAAAGGATTCCCAATTTTCTTTGTCAGAGCTTAGTTTTAAAAACAACACAAACCTACATTTTGTCTGCTGCTGCTCTTCAAAACGCAGGATACATTTTTTTTAAGTGACCACTGGAGTTAATAAATAAAGTATTTCTATGTACATGAAAAAGGGTAACTCGATTCCGGGTGCGTCGTGGGCAGAGTGCAGGTCTCCAGGGCAGGCTGGAGGGAAAAAAAAGCTTCTAAAAAAGGGATGAACCTTACAAAAACATCGCTTGCCCACCCCTCCCCCAAAGCATATTCTCCCACCATGCCTTGAGGTAAAAGTTTTGATTATTTGGAAACCTGCACTCGCACGACACACACCTTCTGGCAAGGGGGAAGCCCGTACTGCAGTTTGGCTGGGGCCACTGCCTCGGGGTGCCTGCTCTCGGGTCGCCTCGCCATGGATCTGGCAACCCCTTCGCTCTCAGAGAAGCTGCCCGATGCCAGGATCAGAATGGAAGCCCAGGTCCCACTGGGTATTGGGAGACCCCGAGCAACGGGGCTTAACAGGCTCCCTCTGCCCAAAGGCCCAGGGGCCAGGCCTGCCCACCTTGCCAAGGGGGGGTTGGGCAACCCCTTGCTAGGCCCAGGCTGCACCCACTGCCCTCAACAGGCGGCCACCTCTGGAGAAGTTTTTGCAACCGGAACATGAATCTATATATTGATTAAAAAAAGGTAAAAGAAATATCTAAAAAGGTACGCTTTAAAAAACAATCCACAGTACATGAGCTTTTTCCCTCTTATCTATAAAAAAAGATTAGGATCTTCATCTCAATGGAGGGGGGGGGGGAAGCTGCTGCCAGGCTGGAGGAGGGGGGGGCGGCAGACCAGCAGAAGATTAGAACATTCACGCCGGCCGGCCGGCCTTGGGAGCTCTGGCCCCTCCCACTGCAGTACCATTCACCGAGGTGCAACCCCCACATCTCCCCCCCCCCGCCTTCAGAGAGGACCGTCCCTCTGGCCTGGCCAAGGGAGCCCCCAGGAAGGGCAGAGTTGCTCCCCCACCGGGCTTTGGCCACAGCGGGAGGGGGCCAGTGTCTCTGTTGAGTCCTCCTTCAGCATTTCGGCATCTCGGGTTTAAAAAGGGGGGGGGGGTTAGAGACGTTAAGAGAGGCAAATTCTTTTGCCTCCGAGTCTAGTCAGGCGTTTGACCTAATAAAAGCAGGAGGAGGAAACCCTTCAGAGGAGTCCTTCAAAATGGCTGCAAAAGACTGGAGGACGCAGACTCGGTCACGATGGAAGAGAGGAACCGCTGAAAAGACACAGCCGGGGAACGAGATGCCAGTCCGGACAGGCGCTCGGCCCCCCCTAATCATTCGGAGTCGCTGCTGTCCGAGCTGGAGCCGCTGGAGCTGGAGCTCCCTGACTCGGAGCTGCTGCTGCTGCTCAGGTGAGACGGACCGCCGGATGGCGCCAAGGAGCCCGATTTGTCTAGCCAGAAAAGGAGCAGAAGCGAGTGGTCAGCTGAGCTCAGCTTTGGCAGGGCAGCTCCCTCCCCAGCCTCCCTACCTCCCCTTGCGGGTCTCCCTGCCTTCCTTTGGGCAGCATCCCCCTGCTTCGGCTCTCAGCCCCTGCAGGAAGCAGCCCAGGAGTCTGGCCTTGGGTGGGGGGAGGAGGGGGTCCTGCTTGATAGCAACAGCCCTTAGACTTATAGTTGGGCCTAAATGGCAGGTAAAACCAGCCCTGCCCCATGGCAAACACAATAGGCTGGGATTGAGGGGGGGGGGGGTTGTTTCCACAGTGTAGCTCATAGGTCCAGAGAGAGTCCAAGTGGAACAGCCAGGATGCAGCCGCCATGTGGGAGGCGGGGAAGAGACGGGGGGGGGTGTGTGAGGCTGAGAGGGAATTGGGAGGTGGACCACGGGGGAGCAGCCACAGGAAGAAGGCAGCCAATTTCCCAATGGAGCCCGGGGGGGGGGGAGGTTTTGGCCCAAAATGTCCATTCAGAGCGTCTGAGGGACACAGCCCCTCCCTAGATGAGGATCCTTGCATCTCCCCTTACTGGCCCTGAGCCTCTCCCTGGGGACCCCTCAGGTGGGACCCCCTGTCTCCCCACCCCCACCTCCACTGTGAAGGGCAGACAGAAGGGCTGGGGCCTCTGCTAGTGGCCCTCTTTGACCTCTTTGTCCCCATGCCGGTGCTCCGGCTGTCAATACCCGGGCCATGTGGCTCTTTTGGGCACCACCAGGCAGCCAAGATTGCCTAGTGCGGCTGGACACGGAAGGGCTGCTTTGCCCTCTTTGGAGACACCCCCCCCCCCCCCGAGACCCCAGGTAGGTCGAGCCAAGGGACTTTGGCCTTGGTGGGCACTGCTGAGTCCTCCCCTGCAAGGGATGGGTGGAATGGAAGCCTAAAAGAATGAATAAAACCTCCATCGTGAAGCAGCAGGAGCCACCTGGGGCCCTTCTGCCTCTAGAGGGAGCCGGTTGGAAAGCCCTGCTGCAGATTGCACAGCACGGGCCCTCCCGGGAAGGGGCCTGGGGGCCGCAGCCTGCTGAGGCAGAGGTGGGGAGGGAGGCGGCCTCTGCTCACCTTTCCTGGCCGGCTTCTTGTTGTTGCTCAGCTGCCCACTGACATCCTGCAGGCGCTTCTCCAGCTCCTTCTTCTTCTCCTGGGCCATCTCCTCCTTCGACTTGGCCGCCTGCTTCTTCCCACTTGCGGCTGTGGGGAGGAAGCGGAAGGGCTCAGGGGGGGGGGGTCGGGGGCCCCACCTTCCCAGGAGGCAAGAACCAGCAGAAATGAAAGGCCAGTGCCCATTGCAGGCCTTGGACAGAAGGCGATTCTGGACAGTGGTCCAGATGTCCAGGGCGGGGCAGCTGCCCTCTGAGAGCAGGCCAGGGCCACGAGGGGGACAGGCAGGCTCGTAAGTGGGGGACCACAAAGGGCAGGGGGGCAGCTCTGGGCCCCAGGATTGTATTGAGCAGGGCAAGGTAAGGCTCAGCAAGCCACAGGGGCTCCCTCAGGCCCTGCAGCAGAGGGGATGGGGCCTTGCAGGGGGCCCAGCCTGAGCAGCCAGAAGGAAATGAGGAATGGCTGGGGCCAGATCCCCTCTCCTCCCACGGGAGCTCATGGGAGGGGCCTGCAGTACCCTCCCCTCCACGAAGGAATACAAATGACAAGACAGACAGACGGACACACACACACACACACACATAACCCATCCAGTAAAAAAGGGAAGCCCCCCCCTCCTTTATGATTTGCCCCTCCTGGAAAACAATGTTCCTAACATCTGATGCGGCAGCTGCTCCCTCCTCTCTTCTTCCACGCCCACCACAGAGAGGCTCCTTCCTTCTCCTCAAAAGGGTCCTGCCCCCCAGCCTCAGCCCCCCTTCAGCCTCCATGCCCAGGGGGATCCCGGATGCAGGGAAAGGGAATGCCAAGGCAGCCAGGGCTGAATTACAATATAGGTTGTACAAACCCAGAATGGATGGCTGGTTGCCGAGCATGATAACAGAACAGTGATGTGTGAAGGCAACAAAGTGTGTACGACAACCAGTATTCCTATTGTTGTACACACTTCAAAACTTCCTGCACACGCTTAGCCAGCAGAGAGAAAGGCCACAGCCCCAGGGGGTCTCCTTCACGGTTACAAACCAATTTGCTGCTAACTGACCAGGGATGCTTGTGGTCATTTCAGTCTTAGGTGTGGATATCGGCTGCCCTGGCACACTCTTCTTCTGTACCTTGCCCCATTTGGGGGGGGGGGGGATGTTGTCCCAGAATAGCCCTTCATTCCCCCTTTCTCTTTGGAGTCCTCTTTCAGGGCGGAAGGAAAATAGTGGGCCAGAATCCCACTTGGCTCTTGGCTGCTTCCTGGGCCTTCGGGGGCGGCCACGACAGCTGGCCCTGCAAAGGCTGGAGGGATGTCCGGCCCCATCCCTGGCGCCAGCTCTCGCCTACAGACGACTCCGGTCAGACCGGCTTTGCAAAGGGGGAGGCCGTCTGCCTCCCGTCTGCTCAGCCTCCCTTCCGCCCTTCGAGGAGGCCTCATCCTGCCCTCTTCCTCTTCCGTGGCCCCCTGGAAGCGGCTCCTGAGCTCTGGCACTGCCGAATCTTTTCTGGCTCCGGGGCTGGGCTGGTTTGCTTAAGGTTTTCCTCCTGGAGAAAGACTGGAGTGGCCTCAAGTTCCTGCTGCAGCCCTTTCCTTCTTTCATCCAGAAACCTTTGCACTTTCTTCCCGGGCCGGTTCCCTATGAGGGTCCTCTGGGCTCCTCGGCTTCCTTCCCAAGCGACGGCCTCAGCTGGCCCTCGCCTTGCTGCAAACAGGGACAGCTCCAGCCCACAAGCCCTGCAGGCCACGGACACAGAGCACCACGGCCGTCTTCATGCTCCAAGAGAAACGGTTGCATCTCCTGCGGCTGACATTTCAGGCGCTGAAGCCTCCTGCCAAACCTACAGGGTTCTGCTACAGGGAATGTTTCTTTAAGGGCTCCTGCTGAATCCCAGGCAAAGGCCAGGACCTTCCTGGTCTTCAGAAAAAGAGGCCTTTATCTCTTAATCGTGGGAGGAGGAGGAGCAATCTGGTGTGAGGGAGAGACCTGGGTGGGGAGGGAGGAGACGGTGACTAGGAAACAACCAGAGAAGGAGGTGGGGGGAGCCCAAAGCTACACAGCGGACAGAGAATGAAGCTTAGAAAGGATTCTGCCTAATTATCAGGATGTAAAAGGAGACAGCGGGTAACTTGCACTTTCAGACTCCCAAGGCTCCCTTAAGGCAGCCTTACACTGAAGCAGAATCTGCTCAGCTGCTGACGTTCCCCATCTCGTCTACCTGAGAAGACACCCAGCACCGAAAGGAAATCGGGAGGGGGGGGGCCCTCCAGGGCGGCTGAGATCAGGAAGGCTGCCTTTGCCTTCTTCGCAAGACCCTTCCCTTCAGTGGGGCAGCAGCAGGGAACACGGGGGAGAGGGAAATGGGGGTCAAAAGTACATCATTCCCCCCACCCCCTCTGCTTTCACAAAGGACCCTCCCCCTGGGCCAGGGAAGGGACCAAAGCCCCCTCAGCAGAGGGGAGACCACAGGAGGGCTCCAAAGGTTGGGGCTGCCTGGGGCTGCCTGTGGAGGCAGGAGAGTCATCTGGAGGCGGAGAGCAGAGGGGTTTTCACATTTCCAAGCAGAAGGGGGGGGGATACAGGTGGAATGGAGGGGGGGGGAGAGCTCAGCATGGATTAGACAGCCCCCCTCCAAGCTCCTGCAGCCCCCCACACTCCACCCATCGGTTCCAGGGCCTGGGGGAATCCCACTTACAAAATGGTTTCCGCTGCTTTTTCTGCAAGCAGGACTTGACGTATCTCTCGAGTTCTCGCAGCGTGGTGGGCTTCAAAGTTTCAAAGTCGATCTCGATCTCGTCGGGATTGGAGTCCCTGAGGGAGGGCTCTCGCGACTGGATGATGTGCACCACCCGGCCCAGCTTCTCCCCTGGCAGGCGGTTGATGTCCAGGCTGAGCTGGCGCTTCTCATCGTAGGTCATGGGGATGCCCTCCTCTTCCTCCTCCGAGTCAAAGGTGGCCGAGGCCTGCTTCCCGGCCTTCTTGGGCTGCCTGTGGGCGGGAGAGGAGCGGTCAGGGCCTGCAAGCCCCCTCTGGTGGGGTCCAAAGAGAGAAGTGGGCAAATGGGCTCCAGGCACCCACGGGCCCCATCGGCGTTCTTCTCCCTGATGGCCCCTGGGCAGCCTTGCCCAAAGTGCCCCTCTCCTTTTGCTCCCCCCTGCTTTGGGTTGGCCAGCCACGTAACTTCTTTGGCTGGGCCCTCCCCCCTCGCCCGCCTACCACTCGAGCCCACACCAGCCTCCCCCCGTCCCAGAGGATGTCCCCACCTGTTAACGGGAACTGTACTGTTGGCCTTCTTGGCGGGGGCTTTCTTCTGCTGGGGGGCTTTTGCTGGGAGGGCCACCTTGGCTTTCTTCTCCTCCTCGGCTTTTGCCTTGTGCTTCTCTTTCTCCTTCTCCTTTTTTTTCTTCTCCTTCTCTTTTTTCTCCTTCTTCTTCTTTGGCTTGTTGACTGGTGCTTGCGAGAGGGCAGCCAGCTGCTCGTGGACGGCCTTCAGCTGAGAGAGAAGCCAAGGAGAAAAGCTCAGCTGACCACTGGCGCCCTCCGACCCTCTCAACCCGGGCCAAAGTCTGGAACCCGGCAAGTGGATGGGGAAAGCAGGTCAGCCCACTCAGGGCCGTGGAAGGTTTGTGGGAGCAGCAGCTCCCAGCCTTCCAGGCCTGGTGCCTCACCCCATCCCCAGACCAGGCTGCCAGGGGCAGGCACAAGCAGCTCCCTTAACACACATGCATAAGGCTTTCCCGCTGGGTCACAGCGTGACCCACTTGCTGGAGCATCGCATGGGAGGCGGACGCTACAGTGGCACCTTTTGTAAACCTGAGTTGGACTAACCCCACAGGATGTGAGCCAAGAGGCAAGCGGGAGGCCCGGAAAAGTTGGTTTCCTTTCCTTTATTTTCAAGAGGTTCTTGACAGCTTGTACCTAGATTTGCTGTTTTTGAGCTGTTGTGAGACGCCCAGAGTCACTTAGGCGATATAGGCGGCCATACAAAATCAAATCTTAAATCAATAAATTTAAGCAAATTAAAATCCAATCTATCTGAAAAGGATCCTCCGGCCATGGCCGGCCCAGGATGCCTGCAGCACACAGAGGCAACCCCTCCCCCCAGGAGATGCCGACTTCACAGCTGGCAGAGAGCAGAAGGCCTTTGCTCCCTGGAGCCTCCTCCTCCTCCTTCACCCAGAGAGGAAGGGGAAAGGCAAGGGCCATGGGGAGGGAGAGGCCTCCGTCTGGGAGGAGGGACCTGGCCTTCCAAGGGAGCGCAGGCCCACCGACCCCACCATCTGGGGCAGAGGATCCAGCGTGGGCCCCTGTGCTCGGCATCTGTGATTAAAGGGACCCAGGTTCAGATCCTTGTTCAGCAGGGATTCTCCCCAGCAGCTTTGCTCTACCTGACTGGGCTACATGCAGATGCCACGGTACTTGCAAACCCTCTTGGGGCTTCTGCCCTTCCCCCCCAACCCCCAGCAACAGCTCTTCAGCACACACACCCCAAACCCTCAATAAAAATCCAGCCTCAAAATTGGCAGGCACCGTCTCTGTTAGAGTCCTCTATTCCTTTGCTTTGCTTCGAATTCAGCCCAACTCTAAAGTCTGGATGGAAGAGAAACTGAGGAATGAAACGGGCTGCTACAGACCGTATATCAGGGGTGTCAAACTCAAGGCGGTGTGTGTGTGTGTGTGCTTAGATCTGGTCCACAGGGCTGCCTGTCAACCGCCGAAGATGGGCCTGCGGTGCCCCTGCCAGTGAAAGCCTGTGGTCCTCCTGGGCCGTTTTTGACAGCGACAGCCTCCGATGGCCCTCTGCCAGCACAAAAGTAGCTGGGGGGGGGAGGGGGGGAGGGCTGCAGCATCCCCAGAGCTCCTTTTCTCTGGCAGAGGAGCCAAAAGTGGAGTCTGGGGGGCTATCAAAGCAAACTGAAAATAAAACAAAAGGAGAAATGTTTCCCTTTTGCATTTGAGCAGGCAAGAAGGGACAGGAAAGGAGAAAGGGAAAGAGGGAAGACGAAGAAAGGAAGATGAGAAAGAGGGGAAGGAAGAAGGAAGGAGGATGAAGAGGGAAGGAAGGGAGTGAAGGTCACATGGGCCACCAGAGGTGCCCCTGACACAAGTCACATTGAGCTGACCATCCCCACTTTGGCCACACACACACCCAGCCCGCCCCCCTTCGAGGTCAAACGCAACCCTGATGCAGCCCTGAATGAAATAGAGTTTGACACGCCTGCTGCATATGAATGGTTCAAACAAAGACAAGGCAGTTCTGAGGCACCAGGGAGAAAAGTGTCACTAAGTTTATTCCCCATATTCATGAGGACTAGACACTTGTTCACTGAAAACTAAAGCAAATTCTCAGAAAATCTGGTGCAACCTGAAGGGCAAAAGCAGCATTCACCCATGGGGAAGGGGGGCGCGACTGGTGGGGCCAATCCCAGCCACCACCACCCAAAGGAAGGCTGCAACCAGGGAGGGTTGTCTTCGTGACCCCTTCCCGGAAGGTCCAGGGATTGTTTGCTCTCCTGCGGGGCAAGGAAGAACCCCAGCTGCCCTGAGCAGCCCACGAGAGACTTCCCTGGTCTGGCAGTTTTTACAGACCCCACAGCTGGCCCATCCCGTGGGGGCACTTCCAAGGCACAGCCCTGCAGGGGCATCCGGGCGGGATTCCACAAGGAGCAGCTGGCAGGGCAGGAAGTGAATAGGCATGGGGCCGCCCCTCCCCCCCCGCTTGCCTTCCATCTGCCCCCCAAGCCCTCCTGGGCAGCCTCAAGGCAGCGACTGCCTGCTGGGAGGAAGCGTTTCTGAACAGGCCTCGAGGACTGTACGTATCCACACACAATACAGGAAAGGGGGAAGCACTTTATAAAAGTGGGGGGGGGGGGAAGGGGGGAAAAAATAAACAAATACATTCCATCCATTCCAGTCTCGGGAGTCAATGACCTTGTAGCACTGCCTCAATGATCGGGAACAGTCCTGTGTGAACAAGAAGACAGGCAGGGAAGCAAATCGGGTGTCCACACCGCACCCTGAGTCGGGGGGGAGGGGGGAGGAGAGCCCCAGAACCACACTCTGGTTCTTGGGGAGGCCTGGGTCACTTTGGGCCCTTGGTCTCAAGGGCCAAGTTTCTAGACCTCACTGCTGTGACCGATGTATGAAAAAGGAGGGCGGTTCCTTTTCTACCACTGGTCACAGAGCAGACACGGAGTTATTGTGCACCACCACCAAGGCGCCCGGTGGACCTCTGAGAGGCGCTGTGGCCTCTATTTCTCTATGCTCACATTTTGGGCCCTGCCTTTTCCGACTGCCACAACGTCCTTCTTAGCGACCGGGGGTTTGATAAAGGAAGCGGGTCTTTCTGAGCAGCCCAGAGAACCCTCGAGTCTCTGCAGGGCTCCCGTCGAGGCTCCCCGCACCTCCGGTGGCTTCCGGGATCAGACGAGGCCCCTTCGCGAGCGGCCGAGCCCCAAACCACTCCCCAAACTGCCACTCACCTGCTCCTGCAGCTCTGCCAGCCGCGTGGCCCGCTCCTCCTCCGAGTCCGAGCTATCCGAGCTGTCTGAGGAGCTCCCACCGCTGCTGTGGCTGCTCTCCGTGCTCTTGCTGACCACGGGGGCGGTGGGCAGAGGGGGAGGTGGGGGGTCGGCGGGCTCGTCCGGCATCTTGGCAAATCGCATCTCAAAGACGTCCTGCGGGAAGAGCCACTTTGGAGAGGAGGGCAAAGATGCCCCCAGAGCAGGCAGCTGCTCCAAAAGAGGCACCCCCGCCCCGCCCCACAGTGGGGCTGACTGGAGGAGGAAGAGGCCGAAGGGCAGATGGGGGCTCTTCAGATGCCATGACCCCCATCAGAACTGCCATCTAGCCTCGGAAATGAGAGGTGGGCAGGAACCCCTGGGAGATGCAGCCCCCACCCACGTCTCCTCACACTGAAGACCAGCCCCGGTGATGATTTACTCCAGGGTGGAGGGAAAGAGCAGCTAGTCTCCCTTGTGAGAACTGCCTGTCGGGCATTGTGAATGTTCTGTGATGTTGTGCAACACAACAACAAGCCTTGTTATGAGCCTCTGGGATGCAAGGAGCAAGAGGTGGCCATAGCTGTCAGAGGCCGAGCACCCATCCCAGACTCAAGCAGGGGCAACCAGGGGCAACCCTAAGGCGGCAGGAGAGGCCTGGAGACTTAAAGCCAAGAAGGAGGCGGCCTGCTGCATCTCTGCTGGAGTCCCACCGGCTCTGGACCGGCCTCCTTGCAAACGGCACCACAACCGTCCAAATCAGACCACACAAGCCCTTCACTGAGCCCACAGACCCACTGCGGCTGACGGAGGATGTTCTGCTTCAATCTAGCCCCCCCCTTCTTTTTTTCATCCTGGCAGCCCCCCCCCCCCCCTTACCTGCAGCTTCCTAGCCATGGCCACCACCTCATGGTCAGGCGGATTGTACTTGTAACAATTGGAGAACATTAACCGGATGTCCGCTGCGAAGCCTTGGGCGTCTTGATATTCCCGACTGTCCATTTTTTTCTGCAGGGGAGCCCAGAAAGGGGACAGGATTAGAGGGGGAAACCCCTCCCGCAGTGAGCAGAAAAATGCCCCTGAAGCCCTGCTGGTCACCTGCCCGCCTTCCTACCCTTAAAGCCCCTTCAGAAGCCACAGGCAGAGCAGCTGGATTTGGGGGTGCAAAGCGATAAATGACTGAACTCAGCCAGTGGGGGGTTGGGGGAGAGGTGTCCCTTTGGAGAGAAGAGACTCATCCTGAAAGAGGGCAGGGCGTGGGGGGGGGGATGTTCCGCCTTCCCTGCAAGCAGAAGACCCCGCTGGCATTTTCCACTCGGGCGGGAGCAAGCGGGGACTGCCTTGGGAAGTCCTGTGAGACAAGAGCCACAAAGGGCTCAACTCTGCCACCTGCACCCTGGTCGCCTCCTCAGGATGGATTACTGTCACACCTGGCAGGGCTGCCACTGAGAAGCATCCGGGATGCAGCTGGTGCAAAATGGGGGGTGAGCGCAGTTACGTGCACCCCAAGATCAGCACATGCTGCCCTTCTGTTCCTCAAACTACCTTGGTTGCCAGTTGGCTTCTGGGTTCAATGCAGGGCACTGGGCATGACCTCCGAAGCGCCCCCTGTGCTGGGCCAGGCGATCTGAGGGGCGGCTGAGGCCTCCCCACCCCGTCAGCCCAAGAGGGGCCCCATCAGGCAGGACCCCGGAGAAGAGCCTTGTCTGCTACAGCAGAGACCCCCAGGAAGTGAGCCTGGGCCCATCCCCACTGGCCTTTTGGGGAGGCGCGGAGCCCCAGGAGCTGCTGCTGCTGGTGCTCTCCCTCACTACGACTTTGTCTTCAATTGTTTTCCACTTTACTTACGCAACCTTGTTTCCTGTGGTTTCCTTTTGTCGTATGGGTGAGTTGGGCGTATAAATTCAGATCAATAAAGAAAGCCACAGCAGATAGCCCAACTGGGGGGTTTCCTCCCAAGCTGCCAGGGTAGGTAAGGCAGCCCCACTTCCACGCTCTCCTGACCCTGGAGGAGGGGGGGGGCAGAGAGGAGCTGCCGAGGGGCTGCGAGGGCAGCCCTGGTCTCAGGGCTGGCAGGTCAGAGCAGGGCTCCTTCCCTCTTCTGGGCCTTTACCCAGCCGCTGTTGCCTCCAGGGTTTTGGGGTCTCCTCCGCAGAGGGACAGAGCAGAGGCTGCTTGGAAGCCGCTACGGCTCCCTGGCCAGATGGGCCGATCCAACTAGCTGGGGTCCCACATTGCTTCTGTTTTTTCTCTCGGGCGGTCACCTGGAGTTGGGGGACGTGACCATCCCTCCAGTGCCACGGACGGATCATGTCCTGGTAGCCCTGGAGGCTTCTGGGGCTGTCCCCCCCCCTGCAGGGAGGTAGGGGCCAGTCAACCCAGAGGACTCAAGAGGGAACTTGTTGGTCTTCCTCCTGGTTGGTCCGAGACTGGAAGAAGCAGGGATTGAGGAGGGCTTGTGCAGGTTCTCAGCTCTGGGAAAGGAAAGAGTGGGAGAAGGCAACTAGGCCAGGAGATTCTCCCCTTGTAACCATTTCTCTCATGGCTCTTCAAAGTCTGAAAAGAGCCACTCACCAGCTCCTCACACTCCCAACCTTTCTTGGAGTCACGTGTCCCAATTCAGCCTCTTGGCCACTAACAAGGACTTATAAGTGGTTGTAAGACTCCTGGGATCATGTGACTGACTTCCAAGCAGAAATGTCAACGGGGGAAGCCAGAATGGCTTAATGGTCGCATGGTTTACCTAACAATCATTTGCTTAACGGCCAAGGCAAAAAGGTTGTAAAATTGGACATACTTGAAGACTGTCTCACTTAGTGACAGAATTTCCAGTCCCAACTGCGATCGTAAGTAGAGGACTACTGTATCCGGCTACTCCTGTGGGCAGGGACCAGGGCTCCAGCAGCAGCACCTACCACAGGTAGGAAGGGGGATCCCCTGCTGGGCCAGGCTCCACCTGTGGGTCAAGCAGGGGGGAAGCCAAGAGGGGACCTACTTTGACGGTGCTGAGGTCCATGGGGTGCTTGATGATGTCGTGGTAGTCGTGCAGCTCCAGGGCTTCGGCGTCCACCGGCTTGTAGAAGGGCCAGGCGTAGGCCGCGTGCTTCTTGGACAGCATCTCCTTCAGGATGCTGTCGCAGTACTTGAGGTGCTCCGAGAGCTTGCCCTTCTTGCCTGCGTGCTGGGGCACCTCCCCGTCTTCCAGGTCCTTCTTTGGCGGTTTGATGGGCCGGCCACCGCTCTCCCGCCGAGCCACCACTTTGGCTTGCTTGGAGTCCAACAGCTGCGGAGGGGATTCACTCCGGCTGGCTGTGATGGCTGACGTGGTGGGCGTGGTGGTGTCTGCTTTCCGCTTCACCCCCTTTTTCTGAAATTAAAGCACAGCCCATAAGGAAGGGGCAGGTGGAGAGGAGCCCCCCCCCAGAAGGTGGGTCAGGAGGAACTTGGGGGGGGGCAGAAAGATGGCAGCGTTTCTCTGGCCTGAGACCAGAAACAGACCAACCTCTGCAAGGCAGGGGTACCGGGAGTGGCCCCCCAGCCCCACCCCTTCCCTGGGGGAGAAGCGCATGCGCAGAGAGGGGAGGCCCCCATTACCTTGACGATGGGTGGTGTTGGGGGAACGACTGCCATGATTGGGGCGGCAGGAGGCGGAGGAGGAAGCACGGGTGTCGCAGGGGGGGCAGTGATGGGGGTGACATTCGCAGTGATGGTTGGCACAGGGGTGACGGCAATTACGGGCGTCTGAGATACCGACGGAGGGACGCTCTGGAAAGGCGCCGGGGAGGATGCGGAGGAGACGGCGGTGGCTGCTGGGTGCTGGGTTCCTGCCGGAAGGAAAGCAAGGACGTCTAGAGGAAGGCCGAGCAGTTCCAGCTTTTCCTTTGCTGAAGAAATCATAGCATGGGAATCCCCCCCCCAAAATTCTGTAAAATTGTGTTATATTCTGTATGCTTAAAAAAATTAAAAACAGAAAAATACCAATACAAAAAGTGGAATGAAAAGTAAAGCAATGGTAAAAACGCCATGAAGAATTCAATGACTCACCAGCTGATGCGGAAGCCAACAAGTTTAGGCTCAAAAATATACCCCCAAAATTGGGTTACTCTTTTAAAAATAGCCACACATATGGATAAGTTGAACCAAAATGCCATAAGCAATGTGCCACCCCATGGATATGCCCCCGGGTAAAAATTTAAAACGGAATCTGTTCTGTAAAACAACATTTACTGATATAAAATATGAAAACAATTGAAGTTCTTCAGAATGCATTGAAAACAACAAATTCTAAGGAACGGTTTATCTGGCAGTAGCACATTTTTTACAGTATTTTCGTTAAAAATTTGGGAGTTTATCTGTGAGCATATACAGAACTAACATTTATGCTCTAGTTTTAATATTTAATACCAAGTATTAGAAAGTTTTACTTGTACTATTTAATATTAAACATCAGAATTTTTTTAATTATAGTTAACTAATTTCATCTCTTTTTAATTAATCTGTCTCTACATTACTCACATTCTTGATAAGTAGATAGTTCCTCATTTTACATTAATACAACTTATCACTAACACCCAAAACTATTTATATTCATCAGAGAAAATGTTCTAAATTTTTAGGATTCTTTTAATATCTTTATGAAAAGTAGATTACTACATCTAATTTTTTAAAGAAATGTGATGGGTAACTTGGAGTTATGCATATGACTACAGCATTTTGTAGATAAAGTCTGCTTTTATAACCATGATATTAACTAGTAATGATCAAACTTTTCTTAATTATTATACTTTATTTTCCAAGTATTTTGTAAAAGTTCAGGCAGGTGGAATTAAGTACATCATCAGCTTAGAGTCGCTGTGTTCCCACAAGTACTCCTCCTGGATTCCACTGACTCTTATCTAGTGCCAATTTAGTGTTGAATTTTAGCTGACCTTGTCTATGGGCCTGAATAAATCTTCTATGCTGCAACCGTACTGAATGGTTCTGATTCTTTGAACAGGACATCAATCCGCTTAACTTTGCCTCCCAGCTCTACCTGCTCTCCTTCTACATATTTCTTTCAAAATTAATGACTATACAGCAGGCAGTACGTTCTATTTCCTTTTCATAATGCAATAATCAACATATACCACAATCTTAAGATTAATGGGCTCTACTAGGAGCTGTCTGGTGGAGTGGTTAGAATGAAGTATTGCAGGCTAATTCTGCTGACTGCCAGCCACTCGATTTTGACCAGCTCAAGGTTGACTCAGACTTCCATCCTTCCGGGGTGGGCAAAACAAGGATGCAGATGATTGGGGGAAAAGGGCTGACCCTGAAAACCGCTTAGGCAGGACTGTGAAGCAATGTGATGTGGTATATAAGTCTAAGCGCTATTGCTGTTGATAGTAGAGTACAAACCGAAAAAAACTTTATGTATGTATGTATTATGTATGGCTGGCATGTATACATATATACATACATAATACATACATACATACATGCATACATAAAGTTTTTTTCAGTTTGTACTCTACTATCAAATGACACTAAATATATACCTACCTTCCTGGCTTCAGCTGATAAGGAGGAGGACCTGTGGCTTAATGGTTAAGACATCTGCCTAAGATGCAATACAACACAGGTTCGAATCCCAGTAAGGGTATGGCTAGCTGATGAGAGCTAAATAGCTTGAAATAGATCTATACTAGTCTCCCTTTATTTATTTATCAGCACAAACACAACATACATACATACATACATACATACATACACATATACATAGACACACACACCGTGTTTTCCCCAAAATAAGACATGGTCTTATTTTCTTTTGACCCCCGAAATAAATGCTTGGTCTTATTTTCGGGGAGGTCTTATTTTTGAGGTGCAGAAAGCCTCATGGCTGCTGCTGTGTTGCAATCGTTTTTTTCCTGGGGGGAGGCCTTATTTTTGGGGGAGGGCTTTTTTGGGAGGGCTTATTTTTGGAGGGAGGGCTTATTTTAGCGCATGCACTCAAAAGCCTGATTGGGCTTATTATCCAGGGAGGTTTTATTGTCAGGGAAACAGGGTGTGTACACACACACACACACACACACACACATTCTGATAATTTTATGATTGTTTTTTGTAAATATTTTAATAAATGGATAAAGTTAACAGAGCTACACAGATTTTGTGTATATTACAAAGTAATTAAACTGTACTGAATATAAATTTTTATTCTACAGAATCAAATGCATTTTAATAGGCAGAAAATATTTCCCTCTAGGTAATATGGCTGTAACAATCTTTAGCATCAGTATTTGAAATATAATATACTTACACACTGTTTAATTCAAATGTAATTGGTCAGCAACAATAATCTTACTGTATTGCCAAAATCTGAGTGTATGTCATTATGCTGCACCTCTTGGGTTGCTGTTAAGAGATCCCAATTTACACAGAACAATGCGATGTCGCCTTAAAGTCACAGCTCCCCAGCCCTTGGGCTGTGGACCGGTATTGGTCTGTAACCGGTGGGAACTGGGCAATGCAAGCAGCAGGCAAGCACAATACCATCTCCATGCCACTCCCACCACCACCACTGCATGGAACGGAGCTGTTTTTACTGGCCAGATGCCCTTCCTGTCTCCAATGCAGAGTTCGCAACAGAGTTCAGTGTGCCCAGAGGGAGAAATATCTGCCACTACCTAGGATCTAACTCACAGTCTCCTGATTGTGAGAGGCCACTGCACCACTATGACAAACATGAAGAATAAATGAAAAAACTATAAAGAAGATTAATTGGGGGGGGGGGAGAAATCTAGCTATTCCATGTGCCTTTCAAACAAAGAGGAAGGGAAGGATAACAGACATGAATTAAGACGGTTTGATCTTGTGGAGATAAGGAAAGTGCACAGGTGAAATTAAGGTTTAATCATGAACAACGGAGCCACAATGAACCTCCGAAGTAGGAATTGGCGTCATCAAAGTTGTTCTGACTGCAGACAAAAGCAGTTGGTGATGCACCAGTGGTGGGTTACACTATGCTGAATGGCCACAGCAAAAGAAGCTGCAATCAATTCTAGAAAAAAAGCTGCTGGAGCCACTGAATGAATGCCATCACAGGAAAGACCCTACTCCACTAGATCCGGGGTCTCAAACTCACAGCCCACAGGCCAGATGTGTCATGCGCCAACCACCCCCACCCCTGGTTTAGCAAAGGGGGAAAATAGCAATAGCACTTAGACTTCTATGCCGCATCACGGTGCTTTCTGGCCCTCTCTAAGCATTTTTCAGAGTCGGCCTCTTGCCCCAACAATCTGGATCCAAACAAAAAATTAAAAAACTTTGTTAAAAAAAAACAATCTGGGTCATCATTTTACCCACCTCAAAAGGACAGAAGGCTGAGTCAACCTTGAGCCTGGAGAAATTCGAACTGCCAAATTGCAGTCAGCTGGCAGTTAGCAGAAGGAGCCTGCAGTACTGCACTCTAACCACTGCATCACCATTCTAACCACTGCGTCAAAAAGTCGCAATACGTCACATGAGAATGTGACGCCGCGAGTTTGACACCCTGCACTAGAGGAATGAGCAGATGAGGGAGGGAGCAAAAGAGGACAGTATAAGAGAGATGATGGAGCCATTTAGAGACCCAGGAATGAGGCCTTGGCAACTGGGGGGGAAAACCACCAGTCCCCCAAGACAGTTTCCCTTAAACAGGCTTTTCCCATCCAGGCCCAGAGAATTTGATTTTTGTTTCTCAAGTGAGGAACTTTCCACCTTTCCCTGTTACAACTCATTTTGTTACTCGCTCAATTACAGCTGTGTAATTGGTCGAGACTATTTTGCATTTTATTTCTGTCATCAAGTGTATTAAACAAGCAAACAAATCAACAAATGAGCAAGCAAGCAAGTTGTGTGGCCCAATTCTGTATGGCCTGTAAAAGATGGGCTTTCCTTCCACCTCTCCATCCAGACCAGAATGAAAATAAGGAGGGGGGCCAGGGGGACACAACGGACTTGGCCCTCTAGACTGAATCTGGTGCTCTCCTCTCCCATTTGAGGAGCAGCCATGCACAAACAGCCCACAATGTCTCCATTTCACCCGTGCTATCCAACCCATTTCTTACTAGCTTGGGGTATCGTCGTACTTTTTTTCTGATAAATCAAGCTATACCATGTCTCTGAAGGGGACGAGCAAGATTCCAATGTGGCACGCATTACCGAGACCTGGCTAACAGTGTGTGTGTGTGTGTGTGTGTCCTCTGAGTTGGGCACCAGCTAAGACCCCAAGGCAGGGAAGGTGAGATGGCAGAGGGCATCTGAGAATGTCTCTTGGCTTTTGGGGGCCATGTCCCCGAGTTTCCAAATATGAGATCCTACTTCTGAGACTGGCTCCTGGGATCAGCAGAAAATCTATGTATTTTATTACACTGTAAGCCACTTAAAATCATGTTGAACAATGGGCAGCAAATAAATGTAATAATAAATAAAATAAAACTCCCAGAATGTTTCTCCACTTCACCACCTCGTCCCTTTCCATGTATATCTGTTATGGCAATCAGGCCCGCATGCATCTTCCAGTGCAAGGGAAGCGCAGCCTTCATCTCTGACCTGGGTTGGGGGTCCCAGCTGCTATCTTCCGAGCTTTGCCTTTAGGCACAGGGGGCAGCAGCTCCACTTCCTCCTGAGGCATCTGGGCCACTTTCTGCAGGAAGATCTTTTCCAAGGCTTGTGCCATGAGGACGATATCATCCGTTGGCTGGCAGAGAGGCACGGAAAAAGAAGGAAACACAGAGTAGCACAGAGGGCAAACTGAAATCCAAAGGCCCACACATTCATTGCTAACTCTTGAGGGACCGAGGCCATTTGCCCTCAAAGGGTCTGGGCCCAAGGGAGAAAATTCAGAGCCAACACCCCCTCTTGGTAGTAGCCAAACATAGCCTATAAATGCCACGAGGCTTCCCCAGAAAAGAGTGGGCTAGATCCTTTACCTTGTTGTAAATGTAACAATTGGTAAACATGGTATTGAAATCCTGCATGCATTCACTGGCGCTCCAGTAGTAGTTGTGCTCCAGGCGCTTCTTGATGGTGCCCATGTCCATCGGGTTCTTGATGATTTTGTGGTAGTCCTGTTGGGGAGAGGAAGCAGTCAGTCTTTCACTAGCACCTTAGATGACCTGAGAAGAGGGCTGGCAAGAGAGGCCATGTCAAGGGAAGCCCTAAATCCTGACAGTGGAGGGGGATAGAGGGAGCAAGCAAGCAAGCAATCAGAATAGAGCTGGAAGGGACCTTGAAGGCCTTCTAGTCCAACCCCCGGCTCAAGCAGGAGACCCTAGACCCGTGATGGCGAACCTATGGCATGCATGACAGAGGTGGCACAGAGAGCCCTCTCTATGGGCACACATGCCATTGCCAGCTGCACTTCCGGTTTCCGTCGAGAACACACATGAAGACCACCTGCTCTCTTCTAGGTTCTGTAGTGCACATGCATGAAGACCAACTGGCTGGCGCGCATGTACATTACGGAACCCAGAAGAGAGCGGCTGGCTGGCCGGCATGCATGCGTGCGACGAACCTGGAGGTGCAGCTGCTCTCTTCCGCGTTTTGGTGCTCCAGTGCGCATGCGCACTCCTGCTTCGGCACTTGGTGCCAAAAAGGTTAGCCACCACTGCCCTCTCCCATTTCAGATGGGTGGCTGCCAGTCTTTCTTTAAAAACCTCCAGTGATGAAGCTCCCACGACGTCTGGTGACAAGCGGTTGCACTGGTTAATTGTCCTTGCTGTTAGGAGGTTTCTCCTTAATTCCAGATTGCTTCTCTCTGTGATCAGTTTCCACCTGTTGTTTCTTGTCCTGCCTTCTGGTGCTTTGGAGAATAGGTTGAAACCCACCCCCCTCTTCTTTGTGGCAGCCCCTGCAATACTGGAAGACTATCATGTTTCCCCTAGTCCTCCTTTCTCTAGCGCTGGACTATCCGTACCCAATTCCTGCAGTAATGATAGCAGGGCTGGTAGCATGTAATTAAGAGCATCAACGAATCTTATTCTTAAGTGTAGTGCAAGGAAAACAATCACATTCACAACACAGTGAAAACCATCAAGACAGAAAGACACTCTTAATAATCAATCAAAAGCATCATTAACCCCAGATAAATCTGATGGGCAGTTTTGATGCCCTGAGTCCCTAGGGAGTGGGCGGCATACAAATGTCAATAAACTTCCAAACTTGACAATAAACACAAAATATCTGGGTATTCGTTTCCTCTCATAAATATTATATATTTGTCTTTGCATAATGCATAAATATACTGAATATTCTTGTACAAAATATGGTAACCACTATTACCATACCATATTATATGGTAACAAGCAAGGATGAAGACCTCCTAGAATCCATATGGGTTAATATAAAAGGAGAAAAGAATGACATTGCTATAGCAGAAGAAATAGATGGACTTTGCTAAACAATTAACAAATGTATGTAGGAAACACACAGCAGAAGTAATGGGAGATTCAGCCTTCCATCCTTCCGAGGTGGGTAAAATGAGGACCCAGATTGTTGGGGGCAAGAGGCTGAATCTGTAAACCGCTTAGAGGCGGCTGGAAAGCACTGTGAAGTGGGATATAAGTGCTGCAGCCATTTTGTGTTTTCTGGTAGTTACTTTTGTTCTCCTTGGCTTTGTTTCATTTCAGATGGAGTGTCAAAGTGCCATCATTCCACATGAGCCTCAGCTAAAATTCAACAATATTTTTTGGGGGGGATTATTTTCTTCTCATTTTCAAATAAATAAATAAGATAATTAAGTGGAAAGAGAGAGAAATTAGGCTGACCAGATATTTTGCTTTGGGAATCTGGAAAGTTAAGGCAAAATCCTGCAGAATCTGAGTGACTTAACAGAGCCAATAAGCTTACTGCAAGACATCAGAAAGCTGTTATTTTTGCTGTTATGGTGAAGGTGATGCAATGTTTACTCTCCAAGGATGGAGTGGGAATCTCACCATTTAGCAACACAAGCACAGAGAGAGTGGCTAGAGAATTCTCCTAGGAGGCAAGATTCTGACTGCCCCCTCAAAACCCAAACTCCACACGCACAGGGAAACCGTGGCTATGGGCCGATTGTTCCATCTTCAGCAGCACCTGTCTATCAAACATGGTCTTCAGTTGGAACCAAAGAGCCAAGAAAACCTCCCGAATCTCACTTTTCACCCCAAGTGACAATTTAAACTCTGTTTGCAGACAGCTTAAAAAGACACCTTCACACAATATCATCTATAGCAGGGGTGTCAAACAGGATTTCTTCGAGGGTCGGATCAGCATTGTAGTTCTCTGGGGGGGGGGGAGAGAAGTGGGGAAGTGGGGGCAGTGGGAGGAGATAGGACAGAAACCTCTTGCAGCACTTTGCCGGCCAAAAACGGGCCAGCAGAGGCACCATGGGCTGGTCCTTTCATATTTCCAGGCCGGCCCCACGGGCGAATTTAAGCAACCCACAGGACTTGAGTTTGACACCCCTCTACAGCAAGTTCTGATTTTCAATTTAACCACAGAGCAGAAGTTAAATGTTAAGTTTAACTCCATCAGAGCAGAGAGGCAGGGAATGCTTTGGGTCCCATCCCTGAGGGAGATACACCTGGTGGGACCCAGAAGAAGAGCCTTCTCTGTGGTGCCTCCCTTTCTCTGGAACATCATTTCCCCAGAGATTAGAATGGCTCCCACTCTAATACTCTTCTGGAAGGCGCTGAAGACCTGGTTCTGCCAGTGAGCTCGGGGAACCAAGAGAGGGATGGAGCCCATTAAATGGCTTGTGTGATCGGCTGTCGCTGGGGCGGGAAGTGGGAGATAATTTTATTACATGATTTGATTTTTTATTAGTTTTACTGTTTTTAGATGTGGTTTTTTATATTCCGTAAGCCGCCTTGAGTTGCCATGAACGAATAGGCGGCAACATACATTTAATGATAAATAAATAGATAAATAAATAAATAAATAAAATGTCTTGACAGAGACATTAAAAAAAGAGAGAAATTATCACTCACCGGTAAGTTTAATTTAATGGCGTCAACTGGCTGATAGAAGGGCCAGGCAAATTGGTGCTTCCACAGGGTCTTCACCACCACATTCTGCATGTACTGCAGTTGGTTCGTCTTCCTCCCAGGCTTGGTGGGGTTGGTGACCTCTGGGGGAGGAGGGTTGACTGGCCCCTGGGGGGCCTGGATGGCTGATGTAAGGGCAGACATAATTCCCTGCCTCCTGGTTTCACTGAGGGTGGCGGCAGCAGCAGCAGGAGCAAAAGGGAGGAGGAGGAGGAGAGCCGCCTGTTATGCTCCCCGCGTGGGATGGGCATCCCATTTCCAGGGACCAGCTATGCAGCCTGGAAAAGGCAAGGAGAAAAAGCATGTCGGTTTCTTCAGTGGGAAAAAGATGGCATTATGGAAAGCAAAACGTTTGGTGGACAAAGCAGCCATCCTCTTTTCCCAGATCCCATGGTTACTTGGCACCCCCCATAGAAAGGAATCCATGTGAAGAGTTTAATCTCCTAACTGTCATCCCCATCACTCACCCCAGAGCAGTGGAAGAGGCAACCAACTCTGGGGCCAGAGGCCATCCAGGTGTATGGCTCAAATGAAGAGTCTGACATCAAAGAAGAAACCACATGCAGAACAGAACATTCCCAGAGCTCTTGAGAGGCCCCATCGGTCATATGCTTATTAAGTACGGTAAACTGCCACCTATCCACCACTGGTAACTTGCAGAGAGAGAGGGCTTTTGGGAACAACCGACAAGCTCAGTAGTGCCACAGTGAGAACTACAAGCATCAGGGGAAAGGGGGGGAGTCTTCCATCGCATCCCTTCTTTCTTAGGCCAGGGCTAGTTCTTCCCATCGGGCAGAGGGAGACATAGTACACACTCTGAAGTCTCAAACTCAATATATCAACAGCTACGCCTAAATAACAACCCCAAAGTAGAGGTGCCTTTATGGTTTAACGAGGGTTGGATTCCCACAATCTACTGAAGCATTTTGTGTTGGCTGCATCTCACAAAACCTAGGGCGAAATATGAACTGGAGCCCTGCCGATGCCTCTTGAAGGAAGAGTGATAATCCTACAATCATCAAGGCAGATAAAGGAATGTCTGCAAGGAAACAGCTAAGCTCAGAGAGCACCAAGGACCTCCCTACCTACAAGGGACTTTTCTTCTTTGGGAAATTGAAGCCGGTCAGCATTTGCCTTCCCCAAGTACAAAATGGCAAATAGGATCCCATATTTTTTTCTGGTCCTAGAAAGTCTTTGCTGGTAGTTACTTTATGGATGCCAAGGTTCATAACTGCTTTTGTTCCCCTCTTTGCCCCTGGCGCACGCAATGGGGTTCAAAGACAGTGGCTCGATCCATACATGTGGCAAGCCATACGACCACTTGGTTCTCATTTAACACGCATAAGGAAACTAAGCAACAAAAAGTTTGTTCAAAATAGCTAAACATTATTTTTTTACATTAGGCAAAATACTAGCAAAGGGACTAAATTAATTTAAAACTATTAACCATGAGGCATTTTCATTCTGACAATAAAATAAAATGACACACAAAGAGCAAAATTCAATTTCTATTCCATCAAGTCATTTCAAGTGAATAAAGATTTGATCTTTTCAAGGATTCACATAATAAACAAAAGTGTAATTTGTTTCAAAATGGGAGATGTCCCAAAGAAGGCAACAGATTAGTCTATTCCAGGAGTGACTCTCTTTTTTCCCCAGTGAAAACTGCAAGCTCCACCAAATGCCTCCCATCACTGGAGAAAAGGGTGGAATAGTCACAGAACTCCCCATCTGAAGAGATGAATCACCTAAGAGTAAAGCTTTTCTTCAGGGTGGAGTTTCAGTAAAATAAAAACTTCCAAACAAAGAACCAAGGGCTTCCTCAAACATTTCTGCCTGTCATGGGCCAATCCATGGGGCCAGAAGAGAAGGCAAAGAGCAGGGAGGGCCCAGGCAGTGGCTCTCTGCAACTGGCCTTCTAGTCTTCAGGGAGCCCCACCACTTTGGATCCCCCTGAATGGGGACAGTTTACAAAACTGCCCCCTTTCCCCTCATAGGCACTTACCAATTCCATCTTTTTCTGATATTCTGAAGCAGTTTTTCATCACCATAATAGCAGTTTATACTTTCGTATCAATCCCCAAAACTTTGGTATAGATTAAAACAATAGTTTCCACAGGCTAGAATTTACAAAGTTACTTCTGGCTATAAATGATGGGAAACTATCCAGTAAGTTCTCCAGATTGCACACAACTACAACTACCTGTGTGTTAACAACCAAAAAGTATGTTGTTTTTTTCTTGTTCCTCCCCTCCTGAACAGATGCAAGATAATGGGGGGGGGGGGGGAGAAAGGGCTCTGGAAAGCTCTTTCCAGCGGCCTCCCTGCAAATGTTATATGCAAGCTCAATAATGACATGAGTAATGCAGAATTCATGGAGCCACTTCCTACCTTTCCCAGGGTGCCTTCTGGGCACCACCACCTCTCATTATCCAGGCCTCTGCTTCAAAGCAAAGCCAGGCACTGGCTTCCTTCAGTCATCAGGTGGGGCCCAGATGCTAAGGCTGTCCTCGGATCAAAGCTGGAGTGCTAAGACCCTCATAAAGGGCAGGCGGTCCATGCGCCATGCTCCATGCGCGGCTGCTCCTCCCCCAGGCCCTCTCTCTGCCCTGGGGATTCCAACAGCCCTGCTGAAGTCCCAGGGGGCTGGCTGGCTGGCAACCAGGGCTGAAAAGTACCAGGAGAAGCCCCTGCATTGAGCCTAGGAGGCAGAGGAGCAGAGGAACTCCAGTCCTCCAGCCTGCCCAGCTCCCCCTGCAGAGGAGGGACATCTGTGGCAGGTCACAAAAGAGGCCCTGGAAGGCAGCAAACACCTGGGGGGCCACTGCAAACCTTTCTCAGGTCCTGGCAATTGTGTTGCCTAGTTTTTTATCCCACTTTGATTTCTTTTAATTGAAGGCAGCATACGTAGCTTAATGCCTCCTGTTTTCTCCACAACACTCCTGTGAGGTGGGTTGGGGAGAGGGAAGATAGAGGAAGAGGGAGAGACAACACCTGCCCCAAAGTGACCCATCTGGCTTTCATCCCTAAGGGAAGGTGACAATTTGCATTCCTCTGGTTTCTTTTAACTGCTACACCAAATTGGCTCTGACCAATTACTTTGCCAAGAAAAAAAAGGGGGAGGGGAACTTCGGAGTCCCATACACAGAAAGAAAGAAAAAGCTAACTTTTTCCAAGAATGGCATGCACACACACAGACACAAGTTTTTGGGCATCCAGTTTTCGTATTTGTCAGAAACAATAAGCCTGAATGACAGAAAAATTGCTGCAATGCTCCCCAGAATTTTTTTACTGCTGTAAATAAATCAAGCAAGAGATAAAGCATAAAGGTCAAGCAGCCTCCAAATAATGAGGGGGAGGGGTCTAGCAGGCACAAAGCACCATTTTATTCCGACTCCTCAATGAAACTTTCAGAGGCGGCTGAGTCCTGGATTCCAGAAGCTTCTCTATTATAAGGCAGCACTTTAATCCTGCGGGCGGCACTGCTGTGCCCACATCCGCCCCGCCCCCCATGGCTCTCCTCCATCTAGGGCAGTGTTTCTCAACCTTGGCGACTTTAAGTCCTGTGGACTTCAACTCCCAGAATTCTCCAGCCTGCTAGGGGACTTAAAGTCTCCAACGTAGAGAAACACTGATCCAGGGGTTCCTTCTACCTTGGCAGTTGGCCAATCCGACCACTTCCCTCTGCCACTCTCTGGCACGCTGCTTATCAGCTGAGTTTTGCACGCTGCCCTCCCTCCTGGCCATGAGGGTTTTCATCATCTCTGACCCTTGTGACTAGGGTTTATGGGAGCTGTAGTTGAAAACAACCGTAGGGAATCGGGTGATTTATCCTGAATGCCTTCCACAACCTGTTGCTGGGAAAGGCAAGTAATTACAAAGACTGTGATTTTAGAAAGCCATTCAGCCGGCTGAGCTGTTTTTGGTTTTGTTTTGTTTTGAAGCCAAAGTGGTGGTTTTCTTCGTAGTGGGAATTTTTTTCACCCTTCCACTGAATAAGCTTAGACAGCCTCATGAAGAAGCACAAGTACCAGCGTAGCTCTTCTGTTTTCCTGTGATTCAGGCCGAGCGGGCTGTTCAAAAACCAAAACTCTCTTCTACAAAACAGCGTAGCAGAGACCTCCAGAGACACAAAGCCTCCACTGCACCTCCGGCTTATTCATAGGAGGGAAGCATTAAATTCAATACCCTGCAAGGGAACCCCCACTCGGACAAACAAGCTAACAACAAAGAACCGTCAAGACTGAGAGGGCAGCCACGGGTTTATAAAATGAGAGCCAACCCGTCTCCTCTCACGAGGCATGCCCAAGCCGCAGCCCTGGAAAGCTAGTGATGCAGCAGTCCCACAAGATCATAAACTTTTAACATTTATACCTGCATACAAATTAACTATATTATACACAGTTACAACAGGCGAAAGAGTGGCAGAAGGCATCCATGAACACCAACTGGCAGTCAGAAAACATGACCAAAATTCTTTAATTACTCAACATAGAGACAGATTTAACCATAGTTTCAATTGGGAAAATGTGACCATCCTAGACCAGGCCAAGTCCAAAAATGCCAGGGAACTTCTAGAAGCCTGGCACTCTGACAAATCAGCCATCAATAGACACATAGACATTAACAACACCTATAGACTATGCAAAAGAGACCATCAACCAGCCCAAAAGAGAAAAAGATTCCAGCACTTCTCCACCAGGAAACAACATAGATTAACTCCAAGGTTAACTTCAGACTAACAATCAAGTAAACAATACCCCAAGCAAGAAATTGGCAAAGAGCCATCAGTAAACAGCCCAACCAAAGAATCCCTAAGACCACCCACACCCACACAGACAGGCAAGACACCAGAATATAAACTGACAGCAAACAGCACTCCTTACTAGCACTGATTATGTTGCCTAGTTGGGTAATGAAACATCTGCAAGAAAACAAGCAAGCTCAGAGAGCACCAAGGACCCCCCTTATTTTATATGTAGTCCTCTTCACTCAATGCAAGCCATAAAAGTTTGAACGCACCTGCCCTACACACCGATGATGTTACCTAGTTGGGTAATAAAATGTCTGAAAGAAAAAAATCCAGCTCACACAGCGCCAAGGATGCCAGAAACCTCAACTCCTATGCAACACTGTTTCTATTACACTCAAAAGCCCACGAAGAAGAGATGGCTGAAGTCGGACTGACTGCCTCACTGCACGCAAAGCCATTTCAGCTGCTTTCTATGAAATGGCTACTGTATTCCAGTTGGTAAAGCTCAGAGAGCTTGATGTGCAAACTTTAACCAATCAGGGCTCATTCAATGGGCCATGCTTAAGAAAACAATGTGTTAGGCAGTGTATGAACCAAGTCACAGAACGTCTCAAAGGTTACTGATGAAGCTCGCACTCTGAAATGAGGCTATTCTGACAGACTCACTGCTGAGTAAATCCACTCGGGACGGGGGCACACAACTCAAGTGCCGAATTAGGCTAACAAAGCACACATTCAGTTTCCAAAGTTCATCCTCAACTTACGAGAGGCCTTCTTTCTTTCTCCTATCTTCCCCAGGCAGGGCTGGGAGAGGGAGCACAAGCATCTCCCTAACTTCAACAAGGTCTGTGCCGGATGGGCTTAGCAGGATAGTATCCTCTGGGCAGGAACAGGAAAGGCAACCAAAACATGTGCGATTGTAGGGCCAATGTAGGGCCGATTATAGGCAAAATGGACATTCCTAAGTGTGCACTTCAGTATTGATCAGTGCTGGGTTTCAAAAAATTTTGGAACCTCTTCTGTAGGTGTGGCCTGCTTTCCGGGTCCAGTGGTGGAACCTCTTCTAACTGGTTCGGTAGATTTGACGAACCGGTTCTACCAAATAGGTGCGAACTGGTAGGAACCCACCTCTGGTATTGATATGCAACTCCCCCCAGTTAGTTATTGAATTTCTGCTTTTTCTGAGCTCCAATCAATTGCTATTGCAATCCAAAGGCTATTTATTCTCCAGGAGTTTAAAATAAATATTAGAAAGTAGGACTTTCCAGAGAGTTACAGGTTATAAACCAAACTTCAGACCCAGAATTGAGCAAAGTGACTTGAAGCATTTTACCTCTTCTATGCAACCAAAAAGCCTCACGTCACCTCCTGAGAAGTGGGTTCCTTAGGTCTGGTGGGGAAGAGAGAGAAAGGAAGTTCCCACCTGCTCTTTAAGAGGCTGAAAGGGATGGGGGGACTTCAACACTGCACTGGCTGTGTATGTGCTTTTCTGCCCTGGGTCAAAGTCCACCAGCACCAAGCAATACCAGGAGAAACAGTGGCTGCAACCACACTCTGCATTCAGCCATAGAATAGCTTTGTTACTGCTCACTAAATATGCCAGAATTTACAAACGTGGCATTTATGATGAAATTTGCACCTGCCCTTCTGCTAATATAAAGCACTCAAATTGGCTTGCAACATTAAAAAAAACACAAAAAAACTAAAACCAACCAAGAGTTCAAATCCTGATGAAAGAAATACATTTGACAGTTTCCTTAAAGGATGGGGCAAAGGACACCTCCAATCTGGGCAATTGGGCCCAAAGCTGGTTTCCTGGTCCCACCCCCCACCCCCCGCCCAATCAATTACAGCATCTTTAGCCATGTTTGACTTAGCATAACTTTCACTCAGGCCTCTCCAGTTTGCACCCAGCCTTCCCAGTCCAGCTGGAGAGCTGGCTCCGCAGCAGCTCAATGGGATCCCTGCCAGTCCTTCAAAGCTTCTTCCTCCACCGACTCCGAAGTTTTGACAGGTGTCACTAACTTTCTTCGCCGGCTCTTCCAGGCTGCCAAGGCCGCTCTCCTTTCATCCGGGCTAAGAAGAGACCCAGGACTTCGGCAGTTGGGAGTTTCCGAGCACGAGAAAGGAGCGAGCCGGGCAAGCACCAGCGTTGAATGGCTGCCTGTCTCGCCCAGTCCGGTGGGGAACTGTGGCGGCCGCCGGCTGCCACCGGCCCAGCAGAGCTCAGCTTGGACCGGGGCGCCCCGACTCCGCAGCCCCAGGGGACGGAGGAGGCCGGGAGCCCCAAGGCCCGGCGCCCCGCTTCTCCCTCCGCTGCAGGGAAGAGCCGGCAACCGCCCCCCGGGGCCGCGTGGGAGCCCACCGGGGAGGCCGCCTCAACTTCGGGGGAAGCGCGGCGCGAAGACCGCGAGGGCGCCCCGTTCCCGACTCCAAAGGGGCCCGTTTGGCGGGAAGGACGAGGCCCCTTCGGACACACCGGGCACCGACGCTCGCCGGCCCCGGGGGAGGAAGGGATCCGCGGGGGCCCGGGCAGGCTTCGGCCGTCCCCGGAGAAGCCACTTCGCCGGGCCCACCGAATGGCGCCGACGGCCTTTGTGTGGCCACCGCTGCCGCCGGCGAAGATGGCGCGGAGGGGGAGTCGCCCCCGCCCCCCGCCTCCCCCCCGCCTTTGTCGCTGCGGCGCCCCTCCCCCCGCGCGGCGGTTGGCGCCCCCCCCAGCGCCCCTCCCTCCCCTCCCGGCCTGGGCCCGCCCGCCCGCCCGCTTACTTGGGCCCGCCGCCGCCCCCGCCGCCGCCTGGCCAGGCCGGCGGGCGGGCAGGCTGGCCGGCTGCTGGCTGGCGCTGCGTACCGAGCCGCTCCTGCCGCCGCCGCCGCTCCGGTCCGCTGCTGCCCGCCGAGGCCAGTCGGGCTGATGCGCGGACGGGGCGCAGTGCTGCGCTCATGCGCCGGCCGCGGGAGCCGCCGGGAAGCGTAGTTCACTGGAGCGGCCTGGTGCTGCGCTCCGCCCGGCGGGGACTACAAGCCCCAGCCTGCGTGCGCCCCCTTTCTTCGCCGCGCCGCCAACAAAGCGCTCGGCGGCGGCGGCGGCCCGGCCAGGTCGGCCTCCTCTCGGTGGGGCCCATCGGGAGAACCTCCGTGTAGGCTCCGTCCCAGCGACCGAGGCGTCCCCGTCGCGCAAGCCCGCCCAGGCACACGCCGGCTCCGTTGGTGCCATGGGAGCCTCCGCGGTGCAGGCCGAGAAAGGCCTGGCGGAGCCACCCGAAGCGCCTCTCCTCGGGCCCCTCTTTGTCATGGCCCCTCCCGTCCGCAGCCTCGGTGGGGGGCACTCTGCACGGGTCCCTGGGTTCGGGGCCGTTCAGGTGGTCCCCGGCTTGACTACTGTAACCTGCTCCACGTGGGGCTCCCCGTTAGGAGGACTGGTGCAGAACGCGGCGTCTCCCACAGCCCTGGAGGGGCCTGCCTCCGTTTACCCTTTCAACGCTCCTGCCTTCTGAGGGCTACAGTCGCTGGTTTCATTGTGTGCCTCCAAACTCTACACGCCGTAGCGCAGGGTTCCTTGAGGGACCCGCTGCCTCCCACCGCATCTGCTCAGCCAAATTGTCCTTGCAAGACTGGCAGCTCCGTGTTCCCACGGGCCTCGGAAGCGAGCCTTCTCTGCAGCAGCCCCTGCTCTGTGGTTCCCCCAGAGATCTGGATGTGCTGTTGTTTAGAACTGTGAAAACCTGGCTCCAGAACCGTAAATTCAGGTAGTTCTCATATATTGACCACTTGTCCTGTGACCATTCAAAGTTACAGGGGTCCTGGGTGGTACTTAGGATGGGTCCTGAAAGTTCTGGCTGTCCCAACAGCCCTTAAATACCACATGGCTGCAATCTGGGCACCTGGCAGCTGACTTAGACAAACAACAGTTGGCAGCATCTTGAAGTCAGGTGATAGTTATTTGGCATCTTTCCTGCCAGCTTCCCACAAGCAAAGTCAATGGGGAAGGTGGAAAGTCATGGTAGTTACTCTCCCCCCTCCCCCACGCTCATTGTGCTCATGCCACGCTGGCCACCCGCATGCCCTCCCCATAGGGTAGCAGCCACTTACCTACCTGCCAGCCTACTTGTGAAATACCTGGAACTCACCATCCTTCCTTAACAATGGTAACGGGGTGTCTGGCTTGCTTTGGTAAGTGATGTGACATCACACTTTACAAATGTACCGCTTAAAGACAAATTCCTCAGAATCGTTATTGTTAACCAAGGACTTCTTCAATGACTGTAATACCTTAGCTATAAGGTTAAAATAACCTTGCAAGTCTGAAAGGACTGTTCCCCTCCACCCCACTTTTCACTGAAGTAGGGAGGGTCCCTTCTGACACCCTCCCCTCCTTTGGACTTGTATTTCATTCATCAGATCTTTGTCTAGGCTGTGGCTCTTCCAGTCACCCATAGTTACTTTCACACTCCTTTCACACCCTTGGCTTCATTACATTTTCGTTTTTATCTTTTATTGTAATAGTAATTACTTTGCTATGAATTGCCCTGCGTTATTAAGTGGCTTACAATTTTAATAAATTATCATTACATGGTACATATTATTGCTGTTCAACCATTCGGGTCTACCCAGCACTGATTTATTTCCATAATGGCAATTTCTTCTTGGGAACACTCAGTCACTGTAAAGTAATAAAATCAAAAGATTGTTTACTCATTCAGTGTAGGATTATTCATAAGAGGAGAAAATGATTGAGTACATGCAGAATTATTACATTAAGTGTAATCATTTGAGGTTGACAAGTGGCTTAAAATTGAATACTTTTAAGTCTTGATGAGTCAGGGAAACCCAAGGAAGCCACACAGCACCAGCTGAACAGGATCTGAGATAGAATCGGCCCCTAGTAGCCTGACGGCTCCTGCCCTAGACAACCCATGATTGCAGAATGCTATATAGATCATCCTTCACTTAGGACTGTAAGGAAACCTCCCCACTACAATAGTAAGTTGCTGTGGTTGTTAAGTGAAATGCCTGCCTGGTAGCCTCACTCAACGACACTGTCACAGCATTCCCAGATGCTAAGCAAAATGAGTAAAAGGCTGGCAGCTCCTCTCCCTGTACAGAACCAGCATTTGGACCAGAGAAAGGAAGCTCGGATCCCGAGGATCCATGCTTCCTTCTCCTGCCCAGTGCACCAGGTCCCCTCCCCACCACCACAGGGGCCTAATTTTCCAGCCCCTGGTAGTGGTGGCATACAGCTTCTTCCTTTCTTCAACTTGTGCCCCTGGGGAGGGGGCACAATCACGCCTGCCCTCCCTGGTCCGGAAAGTCTTTTTAACTTTCTGGCCCAGGCCCAGGGAGGGGAAGAGGCAGAGTGGGCAGGAGAAAGGAATGGCTTGTGACCTTCCCTGGCAGTCCCTTCATTCAACACCACTGTACTTTCAAAGCGTCTGTAAGTCAAGGACTACCTGCACTTCAAGCTGCCCTTGGAGCCCAATGAATGAGAAGCTTCCTCCGACCTAGAATTCAGCAGAGCAGGCAGCTGTGGGCACTTCTGCTTTGTGAACTACACCGGTGGCCAGTTTTCTTCTGGGTGTGTTTCAAGTGTTGGTTGTGACCTCTACAGCCTTACTTCACACAGTGCCTGGTTACTTGAGAGACCACCTGCTGATCTGTTTGGGCAGAGTTTGCAGACTCCAGGTACTTTGGATTAAGCACCTTCATCTCTAGGGACCCACTAAGCACTAAGGCGCCATCTCCGCTGCAGCGCCTGGAAGAGGATTCCCTGAAGATCCAGGCAGCGTCTTCTGCACTGTTGGATGGATTCTCCTGTTGCTCTATGACAGATCCCCAAACTTGGCAACTTTAAGACTTGTGGACTGCAACTCACAGAATTCTCCAGCCTGAGGAATTCTGGGAGTTGAAGTCCATAAGTCTTAAAGTTGCCACGTTTGGGGTCCCCTGTGAGTATGAGATCCACTGTTTCAGACCGTGAGCTGAAACGGTGCGGAGTCGCTCTGGAGTCAAGCGACACTTCAGCAGGATTCACAATGGAGCGAGGCGCATTAATAAACGCGCGCGTGTGTGTGAAGAGAAGCTTGCCAGTCTGCACTCCTGTGAACCCGCTTCTTCTGAACGCTGCCGGTCTCTGCCCGCGATCTTCAGGGCTACTTGCGCGCGATTCAGTTTCAGCGGGAACTGCTCCTGCCGTGCGTGGGGCAAGAATCCCTTTGCCCTCCCCGCCCGGCCTGCAAGCTCCGGCCGTAACGATTCCGGGAGCGAAGGAGGCCTGAAGCCGCCGCCCCCCGCCCCTTCCTCCGCCTGCGAAAGAAACCGGGCAGCAGCAGGAACCCCTCCCTCCTTCGGCTACGCGCCTGCGTCTCTTGACCCTCTAGGCCCGCCGTAGCCGCGAGAGACGCTTCCGCCCGGCGTGTCCTGGCACGTCTTGCCGGGAGCCTCTGCGCTTGCGCGAGCAAGGCAAACGCAAAGAGCGGCGTCGCGCCTGCCTCGCCTGACCGCCCGCAGTGCGCCTGCGCGAGGCCTCGCGCGGCTTCCCCTCCCTCTTCCCTCCTGCCTCCCTCCCGCCGGGCGGCCCGCAGGGAGGCGGCGGCGGCGGAGCCCGAGGACCCCGCGAGACCCGCCGCGAAGAAGGCGGCGCGGTGAGTGAGCCGCGCTGGCGAGCGAGCGGACGGGCGTGGTGGGCCGGCCGCAGCCTCCGGGCCCTCAATCCCACGCGGCGGCACTGGGCGGGCGGTCCGTTTGGGGCCTGGGGAGGCCTCTCCTCGCGCCGCTGCGGCCTCTGCTCCTCCCCAGGAGGCCTCTTTGGCCCTCCGCCCCACCCCCGATGACGCTGCGGGGGCCCGCCGGCAGGACCCTGCAAGGCTTTCCTGTTCCGGTGACCGTGGAGGGGAATCCCCCCCCCAAGAGAGACCCCTCCCCCCGGTTCTGTCCTCAGGATCCTCCCTTCTGCTGCTGCTGCTCCCTTCCCTGGGAGGGTCCTCCCCCCCCCCCCCATGGCACTCCAAGAGGGTGGACTTCAACCCCCATAATCTCCCAACTCTCTGGCTGGGGAATTGTGGGAATCGGAGCCCACCCTCTTCAAGCGCCATGTTGGAGGGAGGTGGGGGTTTACACTGAGCTGGTCAGCCTGCTTCACTTTGGGTCCCTCCTGAGCGACCCACAGAAGCCTGCCACGTCTCCCCTTCCTATCGTTGCAGTGGTGGGGGAGTCAATGGCCACGCAGGCCACCTGGGGAAAAGCCCAGCCCTGCACTTGGTTGCCTTGTCCGGACGGGACTTGCCTTCCAGGGTCACTGATGGGCTTTGTAGGTCTCTGGTTGGCTGGCAGAAGCTCAGCTACTGTTGGGCAGCTTCTTCACAATGTCCTGGGATGCGTCCTCTCTCCCACTTTATTTCACAGGTGGGTGAAATGCCCCACTGCGCAGTCACGGCCTTGTTGCTGCTCTCAGGTGCAATGTGTCAGTAAAATGCTCTTTCTTTCTCTCTCTCCCTGTCCCCAGAAAGAGGTGAACCTTCCTTTGAGACTAATCCTGGCTTGTGCTTCCCACCATCATGGCTACGGAAGAGAAGAAACCTGATGCGGAGTCAGCCAAACCGCAGTCGGCTCCTTCCTCCTCAACCAATCAGAGCAAGGTGAGTGGAAAGCTTCTGGCCCACCCTTCTGGCTGGAAGTCCAAGGAGAATTCCTCGGGAGAGCCCGAGGAGCATCAAAATCTGCATTTTGCTGAGAGAATATCTTACCTCTCTTCTTGCTTGTAGAATTTAGTTGCTCACAGAACCATCACATCGAAGCATAAACTAAATTTGTGACAGGAGAAGCAGGCTATTGTGCCATCTGTTCCAGCACAGGATAGGTTTGCAATCATTGAATTCGCATATTTATATTCTAGTAACTTTTTGCCAGAACTGTATTGATTTGAGCAACATCAAATAACTTACATTAAATAAATCCAAGATACAAATAAAAATATGGGGAATGCAAAAAATGTTTTACTACAATGTAAATAAAGAGATGGATGCTGAGCATCTGAAAATGTGCCATATATTAAAAAATATATACCTTTATTTCTATCTTAACTACTGATCAAACTTTTGAAATACAGGTAGTTCTGAAGTTATGATCATTTGCTTAGCAAATGGTACTTAAACTATGAAGGGACCTTGTAGTTCCAATTTCTATAGGGTCCCTGGTGGCTTCCCACAAGCAAAGTCGATAAGGAAACTGGCAGGAAGTCAGAATCGCAACTTAGCAAGTGCAACTGGGACTTCTGGAATTGGCAGTGCTAAGTGATATGGTCACATGATGTCACATTTTATGACCGTGTCACTTAATGACTGCCGTCCTGGTCCCAATTGTTGTAAGCCAAGGACTATCTGTATCTGCAATCATTAGAACAAAGCACAACTTAAATAAAACAACACATGTCAACAACCGAGAATAGAGCCAGATACAAATGGATGTTTTCTAGCAATTCAGCCTGCAATTCTTTTATACGGAATTCTTCAATTCTCTGCATTAAGTCTGTGCTCCAGAACTGAGCCCCGATCTCCACCTCCAACATTCTCAAGTGTGACTGACTCTAGTATTTTTCTTAAAAAGTTCTTGGAAAAATGCAAACTATATCTGAATAGCCTAATAAATTCATCTTCATCAGGACAGTAAGATGTTAAAGAGGAAACCACACAGTTTTGGATTTGTGACAGTCAACAGCTTTGCCAGTTGATCAGAACATACTGTTGCAAAAGAACTTCTGTCTCGGCTCGGACTTAGTTCCGGTTAGTCCAGCTGTGCCTTCCAATTGCTGGGCTGGGAGGGTACAAATGTCACTGCCTCCCTGCTAGGCAGCCATTGGCATTTGCAGATACATGGCTTCTGCCCAGAAATCTCCATTTAGTTCTCCAAATGGAGAACTCTCTTTGAAAAATGAATTTTTAGATATTTATTAAAACTGTCTTCTAATTGGTGAAGGAGCAGATTTCAAAAGTGACTCGGTACCTGCATTTGCACCATCTTGTTTTCACATGCTTCTCTGTTAATTTGGTCAATCCTAATAAAAGGATCCTGAAAACCAGTTTGTCGTAGCATTTAAAGGGCTGAATTAGAAGCCAGACCGAGTTCTAATCTCCCCTTGGGTGTGGGACCTGCCTGGATGACTTGAGGCCAGTTGTTTTCTTTCAACCTTCGGGGAAAAAAGCACTGGCGAGCCATTTGAAAGCATTGCAGTAAAACTTCAGGGACTTGTCTTTGTGGTCACAAGGCTGATGCGATGGGCCATGAAATAATAGATCTCCCAATTATTGTTTTATTGGGATTGTTTGGCCTCCATGAAGCCAAGGCAGCCTTCCTGCAGAGCTCTCTGCCAAGCCCCAGTTCCTCTGCTGCCTGGAGGGAGGTACAAAGGGCTTGGGAGAATCCTGGCAAGTGGTGGCTAAAGAACTGCGTAGCCCCTGCTTGGCCGTGTGGACAAGTTGTTTCATGATCTAACATGACTTTATTTTGCCAGCCTGCACCTGTGAAACCCAACTATGCCCTGAAGTTCACATTGGCAGGACACACCAAAGCCGTCTCCTCCGTAAAATTCAGTCCCAATGGGGAGTGGCTGGCTAGTTCTTGTAAGTATCCTGTGGTCCTCTTCTTTTCTTTCTACAGCATGTAATCCCAGTTAAAGGAACTAAAATTAAAATGGTTATTTTAAAGTGGAAGCCAAATGGGTGGGGTTTGGTTTTTTTACATGTATGGATATTTGGGTCACAGAGTGGAGGCTTCCTTCTGAGCAGGTTGTTATTCAGAAGCCCCCCAGTGTCCTTGAGATGGGCTTGGAAGGACAGGACTTTTGACTGGGATGGCTCCAGAGAAGGCCGTTTGCCTTTGTTCCTGGTTGTCCCAAAGGTGCTTTTTCAGGAGGCAGTTGTTTTTTTCTTTTGAAGACGTTTCACTTCTCACTCAAGAAGCTTCTTCAGCTCTGATAGGATAGTGGGGAATGAAGCACCTGTCAGAGATGAAGAAGCTTCTTGGATGAGAAGCGAAATGTCTTCAAAAGAAAAAACAACAAAGTCCAGTTGCCTAGAAAAGCACCTCTGGGACAACCATGACCTGGAGGACTGAGAATCTCTACAGACTATCGGTTCCTGTTGTGTCCTCATCAGACCGTTTGTGATTTTCACTGCCGTTGAAGCAGCTGGTAACCTCATTTGTCATCTGTGCTTTCTTTTGACCTATACTTGCCACTGTAACTTAAGAAAAATTGTTCTTGATACAGGGGGCGATCACATCATTTCTGAACATCTGTAAAACTGGCAGAATTAGGATTTTTTAAGGCTGTCTATATGCTCGGGGTTGTATCGGGGAAAGCTATGTTTATGATTGGTGTAAACATTTATAATTTTGCACAATATACTGTATATACTCGAGTATAAGCCTAGTTTTTCAGCCCACTTTTTGGGCTGAAAAAAGCCGCCTCGGCTTATACTCGAGTCAGTGAAAAATTTGCCCGAAATGGAGGAGAAAAAGGGGCGGGGCCATGCCGCTGGGTGACACTCGTGAATGGCCCAGTGCCTCTGTGAGTTTCCCCTCCCTCTGTGTCAGTTTGCCGCGCAGCGCGCACCGCACCATCCCCCCTCCTCACGTTCTAATGTAATGCAGGGCTGTCTTACGATTCCCCTTCCTCCCCCTCCTGCCGCTCTGCAACGATGTCCCACCTCCTCCTTGTTATGGCAAGCAGCCACATAGCGATGTCCCACCTCCTCTGGTACAGTGATCCAATGATAGGAATCACTGTGCCGTGTGTCATAGGAGGCGGGACATCGCTCCCGCGGCTGCACGGGACATCATCATCACAGCGGGACATCAGCATCATGAGGTGAGTGAAGTATTTCATTGAATACACCGCTAGTTTACTGTTTTTCTTTGAAATAAATATTCAAAAACATTATTGGTATCTCTTTTTATTTTTGAAATTTACCGGTAGCTGCTGCATTTCCCACCCTAGGCTTATACTCGAGTCAATAACTTTTCCAGTTTTTTGTGGTAAAATTAGGTGCCTCGGCTTATATTCGGGTCGGCCTATACTCGAGTATATACGGTACTCTGGTTTTCCATCCTCTGGACTAGGCAGAGGCGAGTGGAAGCCCCGGAGCTTTGGAATTTTTTATCACAGCTCACTCTGAATGGATTTGTTGGCTGGACATTTGTAAAGATGGAAGTGTTTGTGTTCACAATACTTTATGGCTGGCCCTGCTGGTTGGACTCCCTTGCAGGGCACAGCCTCCCTCGTCATCCCAGGAGAAAGCAGCTCCTGCTGTTGCCCGGCCTTCTCCAACTCTCACTGGGTTAATTGTCTGCCAGTTGCCAAGAACCCACATGTCAATCACGCGACTGACCCTCTGAGGGCCACTGCCCTTTTCAGCACCATCTTAACTTCAAATGATTAAACAGCATTAAATGAGATCTACTTGCTTTTGCAGCAAACAAAATTATGGGTGGCAAACTGACTTTTATAATCATTTTCACTTTTTATCCTTTCTTTTTTTTTCAGCGGCTGATAAGCTGATTAAAATTTGGGGTGCTTACGATGGCAAGTTTGAAAAAACCATGTCTGGACATAAACTGGTAAGTATGATACACAGAATGGGAGTTTGATGCTCCTTGCAAATTTAACTGAGATGGTCCCAAGAGACAGGATCCCCTTCCTTAGCAGAATCCTTCCCAAGGAGGCCTTGTAATAAGCCATGAGAAGGAAGTTACGGTCTGGCGTCACTGAGGTGGCCTTTCAGTCGTAACGTATGACAGATCATACTTTGGGGACAAAAAGCATAAAGGGAAGAGAGATTTCTAGACTAAACAATGTTTGACCACAAATGGGGAGACAGATTTTGAAAGCACTTCCTAAACCACTACTGAGGAGTAGTTGGGCACATCAAGAGTTGTATCAAGTGAAGCATTTGCTGGAGGAGTCTGCTGTCATCCTTCTGGGTATAGCAATAGCAATAGCAGTTAGACTTATCTACCGCTTCATAGGGCTTTCAGCCCTCTCTAAGCGGTTTACAGAGTCAGCATATTGCCCCCAACAATCCGGGTCCTCATTTTACCCACCTCGGAGGGATGGAAGGCTGAGTCAACCTTGAGCCGGTGAGATTTGAACAGCCGAACTGCAGGACTGCAGTCAGCTGGAGTAGCCTGCAGTGCTGCATTTAACCACTGCGCCACCTCGGCTCATTCATTCAAGAGACACCTGTGCATCCTGAACGAGGGCTTTTCCAGGCCAATTCTTTGTGATGTCCATGTAGGTGTTATAAAAGAGATGATTATTGCTCTTTCTGCAATTTTGTTTTAAGCTTTCAAATGTCATTTGCAGCCCTGAGACTTCCTAGCAGTCTGACTTTTCATGAGCGTCTCCTGATCACCCAAGGCAGTTGGCAGTGCCAGTTGCTGGGGAGGGATGAGGTTTCCCAAACTTTGGGTGAAGAAGAAATCATTGCAGAGGCATTTTTTTCTGTTTTGCAGGGGATCTCTGATGTTGCTTGGTCATCTGATTCTAATCTTCTTGTCTCTGCCTCCGATGACAAGACTCTCAAAATTTGGGACGTCAGCTCGGTAAGGTTACTGATTGTGTGATTTCAATGCCCCAAAACTTTACCTTTCGAGAGACACTTCATATCAAGTCTGACATTTGCCCTGAGCCAAAAAGTCCCTCTTTTTTTCCAATCGGGCTTAATTGCAGTCCCTAATTTTCTCTTCTCTGCCTTAAGGGAGTTGAAACTCCTGAAGGGAGTTTTTTGTGGCAGTTCCAGGATCAGTTAAACTTTACTAAGAGAAAGAGAGTTATGAAACAACATCAATACCTGGGAAAATCCTAAAAAAGATAATCAATTAGCGAATTTGTGAGCACCTAGAAATCAGTAATGAAGTCAGCATGGATTTGTTAAAAACAGATCGTGCTCAACAAACCTTACATTCTTCTTTGACAAAGTGACTAAATTAGAGAACCCAAGAAATGCTGTAAACATAGTACATTTGGATTTCAGTGAAGCCTTTGACAAAGGAGATCACAACCTATTCCTTGGCAAGATAGGAAACTGGGATAGAAAACATGACAACGAGCTAAATTCATAACTGGCTGACTAACCACACTCGGTGCATAGTCCTTAATGAGACTACATCTACATGGATGGAAGTGGGCAGTGGGTTACCTCAAGATTCTGTCCTGTGCCCAGGACTCTTCAACTTCTAGATGAAGGGATAGATGGGGTGGCTCATCCGATTTGCAGGCGATAGCAAGTTGAGGGGATTTGCTAACACTTTGGAAGTCAAGGTTCAGAATGATTTTGACAGAATTAAGGGTTGCGCCTGATTCAAAAGATTCAGTTCTTCACTGGCAAGAAAAATAAGGACTTAGGAATGATCAGGTGCACAGATACACAATAGTAGGTACCTGGCTCAATTAACTGTGAGAAGGATCTAGTAAACCTTAAGTATGAATTAGTGTGCAGCAGCTGCCAAAAAAGCCAGTGCAGTCCTAGATTGTATCAACAGAGGGGGACCATCAAGATCACAGGACACGATTAGCACCGCTTTATACTGCACTGATCCAATTCTGGTCGTCACAATTTAAAAAAAAGGTGTTGGGACCCTAGAAAGTGCAGAGAAGAGCAACAAAGAGGATTAGGGTTCTGGAGGCTAAACCATACGATGAATGGTGAAGGGAACTAGGTATATCTAGCCTGTTGAGAAGGATTAGGGCGACATGATAGATGCCTTCCAATATTTGAAGGGCTTTCACAGAGAAGAGGGGATTGACTTATTCTGCAAAGCACCTGAGGGCGGAGCAAGAAGCTAGAGACAAACCTGGAACTAAGGAGAAATGTCCTAACAGAATAATTAATCCATGGAACAACTTCTGGAGTTGTAGGTGCTTCATTGCTGGAGGCTTTTATGAACCATTTGTCTGGGATGTTTGAAGAAAACTGCTGGAGTGACCAGAAGAGAGAAAATCAGAAATGAGACAATAAGAATTGGCAGAGGGCCAAATCTTAAATTACCATATTTTTCGGAGTGTAAGACGCACCAAGGTTTTGAAGAGGCAGTTTTTTTAAAAAAAGTTTTTGTACTCTGCAAACCTCCCCAAAACAGGCCTGTTTTTTCCCAAATAGCCTTTAGGGGGCTTGCAGAGTGCGTCTGGGAGTGCCCCCCCCCAAAAAAGCAAAAACAGCCCGTTTTTTGCAAAAACAGGCCCATTTTTGTCAAAAGATTTGCATGTATAACCTTTAGGAGGCTTATAGAGTACTCCTGGGGGTGGGGGAATTGAGCAAAAAACGGCCCATTTTTCATTCATTTCTGCCCTCCCCAGCCCTCAGGAGCTCTCTAAAAGCCTTCTACAGGCTCTGAACAGCCATTTTGGTGAAGGGTGGGTTTCACGAGGCAAAAAATGCTATATTCAGTGTATAAGACGCACCCAGATTTTCAGCCTCTTTTGAGAGAAAAGGGTGTTTCTTATACTCTGAAAATACAGTCTATACAAAACAGCAAATAGTGATTTGCTGACCTGGAGAGGATGCCTTGGGATTCCACACCATACAAGGCCTATATAAAATGGGAGAAGGTCAAAGGCAGACCCCAAAGAAGATGGGGAGACAACATCCAAGACACACCACAACAGCAGCAGTTAACCAAGGTTGGAGCCACCAGAAGAACAAGAGCTAGAACTTTGTATCTCCCCTGACACCTGAAGTTGTAAAAGGAGAAGGAAAAGATGGAAGGAAGGAAGAGAGAAAGAGAAAGAGAAGGGAAAGAAAGGAAAGAAGGAAAAGAGAAAGAAAAGGAAAAGAAAGGAAAGAGAAGGAAAAGAGAAAGAAAGAAAGAAGGAAAACAAAGAAAGAGAAAAAGAAAAACAAGGTTTCTTGCCTTGGGCAGGGCATTTTGTTGAGGTCCCTTCCAGCCTTATGATTCTATGTTGTCCAGGACAGCTTTTATTCCCATGGAGGGAGAGACAGGCAGTTCAGATTGTATGTCAGCTGGAGAAGATTTGGATGCTGGCAGAAGAGTTTAGAGATGCAAATGGATCCTGTCCTTTTGGCAGTTCTAAAGTAGCATCTATCCAATAGAAAAGGGATTCCGTCCCATTCTTCTGGAATGTAAAGATTGGAAAGAAACCAGTCCGACCCTTCACCAGTGGAGGAATCTCCTACTGCAGCCTTCTCCTAGGAGGCCCTTCAGCCTCTGCTTAAACAGCTATGGCCAAGGAGGCACCTCTTCCATTGAGGAGCAGCCCGTAATTCTGGAGTTTTTTGCTGATGTTTCCAAATCAATTTCCTTACCATTTAAACGGGTTGTTTTTTGCTCCTGCCTTCTGGGGCAGCCTCCAGCCATTTTTATTTATGTTCGAAATGATGACCCTTTGGCTGTACTTTGGCACAGCTGTTATGTTTTCCTGTAGAGTTTCTCTTTTCCAATTAAACCTCTTTAAGAATTCCAATTACCCCTCATAAGTTTTTCCTTGCTTCGTCACCTCTGGACACCCTCCCTTCTGTCAGTGTCCATCTTAAAATCCTCTGAGCTGGATGCAGTATTCTTGGCATGGGCTGCCCACCGGAGCAGAGAGCAGAGAGGAATGGTGACTCCCCTTGATCTTGAGGCTTAGCTTGGCTTCTGTTAATGTGGCCTCTGATTGCATTGGCTTTTGGCTCAGGTTGTCACCCACCAAGAAACCCAGATCCTTTTTGTCCATTCAGTGGCCCAGAATGGTTCTCTGTCTCTGGGCCTTTGATTTCTCCCCCCCCCCCCAACTTATGACGTCTCCGTCACTTATTCCCACTTGTCCCGTTCTTCTGGAAGAGTGCTACCGTCCAAGGATATTTGGTGAACTCTCAAGGAAGTAATTTGTAAGTCGGTTGGACACGCAGGCCCTGGAGGGACGTCCTGCCCTTCTCACTCCCTCCTGAGCGTGCCCCATTCCTCCCACCAGAAGCAGCTTTTGAAAGGCTTTTGTGGGATGTGATGGTGCTGCCAGCTGTGCAGTCACCTCAGGGCAGTCTGGCTCAGTTCACATCACTTGAATTGTTTTTCAGCACTTGACCAGAGTTATGCAGCAAGGAGAAAATGTCTTGTTTTGACATCACTCTGGATGAGCAGAGGCAGAGTGAGTGATGGTTAAAATCAGGGGGACAACTCATCCTCAGAAGTTGTGGGTGCTCCATCACTGGAAGCTTTGAAGAGGAGACTGAGCAACCATTTGTCCGGCATGGGATAAGGTCTCCTGCTTTGGCAGCAGTTTGGACTAGAAGACCCTGTTGTTCGGTTATTTTTCTGTATTTTGGCAAAAATGAAACATACAAAGCCTTTGGAATTTATTTTTACTGGGTAAAAAGGACAGAGCTAGTGCAGATATTTAATTGTCATGGCTGATCTTTGATCACTTCCCTGTCTGAAAATTTTGAATGCGATTCTGTTTCTTACACCAGGTAGGGTTCCCATAATGTGGCACTAATGCTTGTCCTGTGAACAGAAAAACAAGACAGAGATAGCGGAAAAGAAAGGGGTGGACTGGTGATGCCAGGGTGGTGTTCAGGAGGTAGACATCTTGCTTACTTGCTTGCCCAGCCAGCCTGTAGTCCTGATGCTGCCTGGTTAGAACAGCCTGTCTGGCTACCTCTGAGCAGGCACAGCCTTGTGTGGCTTGTCCGGAAGGGCAGCCTCCTTCCAGGAAGAGAAGAGAATTCTTTATTGGCCAAGGCTGATTGGACACACAAGGACTTCGTCTTCGGTGCATAAGCTCTCAGTGTACATAAAAGCTATAAGTGATAAAACATGACCATAGTCGTCATAAAAATACATCATAAATCATAGGATATAACACTTAGTGACAGTTATAGGATACTAAATAAGCAATCAACATAAATCATACTAGGAAACTAAATAAAACAATATAAATCATAAAGAAACAATATAGTTATAGTCATAAGTAGAAAAAGAGATGGGCGATAGGAAAGATGGGAAGAAGAATATTAATACAGCCTTACTAAATAGTTTGACAGTGTTGTGGGTATTAGTTGTTGAGCAGAGTGATGGCATGTGGGGGGAAACTCTCCTTGTGTCTAGTTGTTCTGGTGTGCAGAACGTGGTTTTGAGGGTAGAAGAAATGCCAACTTCTGTGAAGAAAAGATGCCTGTCCAAAGCCCAGGTCAAGGTTTATGTGCCAGTTGCAAAGTAGAGAGGGGGCCGGATGGATGGAGGCCTTTCCCGTCTCCCATTTTTCAGGAATGAAGTTTGGGCAGGACACCACCCCCCCCCCCCGCCGGAGCTCTGACAAAAGAGTGAAGTGTTTCGCCAGCCTCCTTTCAGCATCACATATCTGAGTCCATTTTGGTTCTTTCTGCAAAGTGTGGGTGGGAGACGTTTTTAAAAATGCATCTCTCTCTCTCTCTCTCTCTCACTGTAGGGAAAATGCTTAAAGACTCTGAAGGGGCACAGCAACTATGTCTTCTGCTGCAATTTCAACCCTCAGTCAAACCTCATCGTCTCAGGATCGGTAAGCATCTGGCTGGGCAAGGCAGAAATGCCCCAGGGGCTCTCGGGACCTGTGGCCGGATGGGCTTCCTTGCCTTTCTAGAGCTGCAGCTCTGCCTTCGGAGGCCCCAAAGTGTAGGCCCACCCCATGCCCCTGGATTCCCCTGGGCCAATGAAAACCCCCTGGTTTCCAGCCTCCAGGGGGGCCTTCTGTTGCAGGATGGGGTCTCCTAGGAGTTCTAGCATCTTCTCTCTTTCTTCCTCCCTTTTTTTTCTCCATAGGGGATAAAATCTTATTAATTAGATGTATCATATGTAAACAAATAGAGCGGGAGATATTAGATGAGCTATTTTTACAGCAAAATAACCTTTTTCTAAATACTCCCATTATTTTCTGTCTTATTCTGCTAGAATTTTGATTGATTTTTATTTTCCTGAAAATTATAGCTCAAATATTCACTAGTTATAGCCCCACCTCTCCCATTTATCTGGCAGCCATTTCATGCAGAAAAATTAAGCGTTTCCATGCGAGTGTCTTCCTCCACAGAGGGGGTGGGTTTTTTTTTTGCATTTTCAATTAGTTTCTCTCCCCCCCTCCTGAATGCTACTGGAAGGGATCCAGAGGGTGACCTGGGGGCATGAGGAAGGGCTTCACAAGCCCCATCAGTCCCTTGAGCCATGGGGAAGGTCTGTGCGAAATGGAGGCATCCTGGGCGCCCCGAGTCAGAAATAGTTGCTTTTGGGGGGTCCATAGCAGGGCACGGGAACAATGAGAATATATTTGCTGAACAAAACTCCACGTTGGTGACAGGAAGGGCATCCGGCCAGTAAACACTCTGCTAGCTCCATTCAGTTGCCCAGACTCCAGCCCTCAAGGGATTATGGTGTCGTTAAATGAGGATGAAAGCAGGGCACTGGAAAGGACCCCCTGGAAGCTGGGCTCCACCACAGGGGAGAATGTTTCTGGTTCTTTTCTGTGGCTGCTCAAGAGGGATGATTTGGAGCCTGTTTCTGTGGTGGAAGTGGGGGGGGGGGAGGAGAGACAGGCTTCTCCTCAGAGCAGGAAATGCTCCCCTGCTGAAGCAGAAGCCCTTGGGATGTTTCTGACACTCTTCTCTGCTTTTTTTCCAGTTTGATGAAAGCGTCAGGATCTGGGATGTCAAAACGGGGAAGTGCCTGAAAACACTGCCAGCCCACTCGGACCCCGTTTCTGCTGTAAGTTCTCTTGAGGGGAAGGGGGCCAAGGTTTCCCAGGGAGTCTCGGCTGGGAAGAAGGCCTTCCTCCGTGGGACGGAAGAGGGAGGGCCCCAGAGCTTGTTCCCTCCCTTCCCTTGGCCCCCAAATAACAGGGAGTCGTCTTGCCTTCAGGTGCATTTTAACCGCGATGGCTCCCTGATCGTGTCCAGCAGCTACGATGGTCTGTGGTGAGTAGAGGGCAAAGAAAGGCCTGTGGCACTGAGTCAAGGCTGCCTAGCTGGGCAAAGCAGCTCCTGCAAGCCATTCTTTCCCTGGGACGGGGCATGGCAGAACTGGAGGAGGGAGGGAGGGAGCATGATCCCTGAATTAACATGGACCTGACCTGGGGAGGGAGCTTCTATTGGGAGGGGAAGTCCTTTCGGCTTTTGGGTTGTCTTCCTCCTCCCCACCCCACACCCCAGTGGGTCACGTGAGCCTGCCTGGGGCCCTGTAGAAAAGGATGGCTTGCCAGGAGAAAGTTTGGGGCCTGGCTTGGCCCAAGTCCCCCAGCCTTGGCCGAGACTCAAGCCGTGCATTTGTGCATCCAAAGGCTTTCCCATCCTTCCTCACCCAAACTAGGCTGTTTTGCTCTTTTGGATAACTGGAACCTGAAGAGCTCCGGCCTTCCCCGAACCCCACATGCAGCCTCAGTTTCTCCCACTTGGCTCTCCTACTCTGGGCTGTTTCCTTGGTGGAAAACAAAGCCTTGGCGATGTGGGAGAGGGGCTGTATGTCCTCCCAACCCCTGAAGAGCAGCTGGCCAGGCAGGAGGGAGGATGTTTAGGGCAGAGTGGTGGCTCTCCCCACCCCACCCACAGGATGGGGCCTATTCTTGCCCTGACCCTCTTGCCAGCATCTCCCAGCACCCCAAGGCTTCCCTTCCTTCCCCCCTTTCTCATTCCTTTCTGAGATCCTGTGGGGAGGGGACCATCAAAGGAAAATACAGCACCAGGGATTCATTATTGTAGAGAAAACTTTAATTTGAGAAGGTCTCTTCACCTGAGGCTGAAGAGAGACGAGTGGTGCAGAGATGGATATGTTGTGATAGCCAAAAGCCCTGCAACTAATAGGAGCATGGAAGGAGCAGCCTTGCTCCGTGAAAGCCAATGGATTGGGGGAGCTGTGCTGTTCCTTGGAGCACCCTGTGAAGCCAGGGAAGCTGGCAGTGGCTAGGCCTCCTGCCCTGGGAATAGAGAGCCGTGGGAGGGATTGTTTCTCACAGCTTCCTGGGTGAGAGTCGGGGCATCCTCGGAGCAGCTGGTGAGCAGCCTGGGTTGTATGATGGCTTGTTCAGTGGGCCACCCGTTTTCTTGTGGACGGCCAGTGGTCTGTGCTGGAAGGAAGGAGACGACCTTGGGGGAGGCGGGCAGGGGCCCTTCCCGAGGTCCAGGGGGCCGAAACATTTCAAAGTTCCGAGGCAGCATTCAGGAGGGGCTCCGGCAGGTGCCTCCCTTGAGCCAGCGAGCAATGTGGACAGGTCCCCCGGGGTCTCTCCTCAGGGCCAGCTCCAAGACGAGCAGCCCTGGCCTTCCTATGGCCTGCCTTTTCTGGCCTGGTCTGTCTCGTGGGGCTGAGGGCTGTGGAGAGAAGGGAAAATAGAGGGAAGAGGGGACCCTGGCGAATGATGTGTCTGTTGTCCCTCCCCCCCCCCCCCCCAAATTCCCAATCCTGGGCTGGAAGTTTGAAAAATCAGAATCTCGGCACGACCAGAAATCATTGTAGCCACTGAGCATCCTGATGGACTCCATGCCTCCTCCTCCTCTTCCTCCTCCTCCATGCCTAGTGGGGTGAGTGGCGGTCAGGCCCCACTGAAGCCTGGAATGTTTGACTGCCTCCTGGTTTCATCAGAGAAAAACCTTAGGGGAGCACTGCCTGTTCCTGGCCCTCTCCCCTCCCTCTCTTTGAGCTCAGCCCACCCTAATTGCCCCAGCCCTTCACTTCCCCACCCTCTGCTTAGCTACCTTCTGGCCTGCATGGCTCCTGGTTTCCATTTCAAAATAAAAGTTTTTATGGAGAGAAATTCTGAAAGCTTACTCTTAAAAAAAAAAAAGACATTCCTGAGCCCTTTGCTTTAAAATGTGCCAGTCCTGAGGAGCAGTTTGTGAGCAGCCCTGATCCAGATGTTGCTTGCAGGAGAGGCCTGCATTTCCTGTTGAACCAAATGAAATGATGCCACCAGAGTCTATTCCATTTCTGTTCAGAGTGCCCTGGCTGTGCTGTGTGTTTGTGTGTGTGGTCCATCCATCTCCCTCTCCCCCCCCCCCCCCCCCCAACTTTCTGCCTGACTAACATGACTCCCTTGGCATTGCAGCCGGATCTGGGACACGGCTTCTGGCCAGTGCTTGAAAACGTTGATTGGTGAGTTGGCTCCCCTCCAAGAGGAATTGGCCCAGGCAAATCCTCACTTCCCCATGTGGGGCTGAGACATAGGCCTTTCTTTCATTCTCTCTTTCAGATGACGACAATCCCCCCGTGTCATTTGTGAAATTCTCTCCCAACGGCAAATATATTCTAGCAGCCACTCTGGATAAGTAAGAGCCAAAGAATTCTGATTTTCCGAAGAAAACGGCCGGAGGAGGGAAAGGCTGACCGAGGCGATGGGAGGAAGGTCCCACTGGGCTTCTAGCCCTGGAGAGTTCTGGACCAGCCGGGCTCTTCGATTTTCTCGGCTGGGTGTGAAAATCCAGGAAGCCCAGTTGCCCCTGAAACCTCCAAAATCTTTTGCCAAACTCTAATTGTAAAGGTGTCAGAAAGGAAACCATTTTAAATGCATGACTGGAGAATAATCTTTTTAAAAATAGCTTCAGCTTTTTCCCCTGGTGCTGCCTGGTCCTCCTTGAGGAGCAGCCCCTTGCCCAAACTGCCCCGCAGGCCACAAAGAGGCCTCAGGCAATTTGGCGAGACCTCCCGGCTTCATTTCCCTGTTTATTTTTACAACGGCTCTTTATTTAGCTTCCACTTCCATTCAAGAGTAGCAGCCTAGGAGCCTCCAAAGTGTGAAAGGGGTTAGGTAAAAAATAAACTCCCCCCAAAATTAAATATTTGGGTGTGGTTTTAAAAGTCTTTCAAGAAAGGGGAAAACAGGTGATGTGAACAAACAGGTAGATAGAGGGAAGAAAGCAAGAGAAATATTCCCTTCCGGGCTGGTGGGGAGCAAAGGAAGACAGGCCCCAAGAGAGCTGGAGGTCGGGGGGGAGGGGCAGTTGGGGCGGGGGTCATTCTGTGGGTCTTTCTAACCAGAGTGTTTCCATCCCTCCAGCACTCTCAAACTTTGGGACTACAGCAAAGGAAAGGTGAGTGCCTGTGTTTAACCCCGAAGATGCTCCCATTAATCCCTGGAAGGTTTAGGCAGAGGAGAGCGGCTCTCCCTTCAGCCTGAGGGATTCATTAAGCAGTCTCAGACTAACCAAACCGGCTGCTGGCTTCGTTCCTTGCTGTCCTCCTGCAGCAGAAGCTTCATTCAAACAGTAATTTGAAATTTGCAGTTTGGCAAATAGCCTCCAGTTTCTGAATATTCCCAGACCACTAAAATTCAGGAGGGTGCAGAGTTGAGGAGGGTGCAGACATGATATCTGGGGAGAAGTTTCCTCTTTGTCCAGAGGGAAAGTCTGGCTTTGCAGGTAAGAGGGAGGATGGGCGGACGGCAGGGGTCTCCTGCTGAGGTGTGATAGGTGGCTCTATGGCCTTTCTGTTTTCCAGTGCCTCAAGACCTACACGGGCCACAAGAATGAGAAGTATTGCATCTTCGCCAACTTTTCAGTTACTGGTGGAAAGGTGAGCATCTCTTTTCTGAGATACAGGTGTGGGGGACGACCCGTGTCTCCCACCTCGGTGCAAATGCCATCTGAATTGAAACTGAACCGGCAGCATTCGAATTCAGGGGCAGGGCCTGGGTGAGGGGACGAGGTCAGGTAAGGCGGCAGCAGTGGCGCCTGTCCTGGGAATGGGATCCAAGGCAGGGGTATCAAACTCGATTTCACTCAGGGCCGCATCAGGGTTCTGTTTGACCTCAGAGGGGCTGGGTGGGCGTGGCCAGCTCGTCCCTTGTGTCAGGGGCCCCTGTAGCTGGGAGGAGGGAAGAGAGCGAGAAGCGGCCCACCTGTTGGGATCCTCACCTGGGCCCAGCCGGGCTCAGTCCTTCTGAATGCCTTTCCTCCCTCCAGTGGATCGTGTCCGGTTCGGAGGACAACTTGGTGTACATTTGGAATCTCCAAACGAAGGAGATTGTACAGAAGCTGCAAGGGCACACAGGTAGGAACCCTCGGGCTGCCTGCAAAGTGGCTGGGAAGCCGGCTTCCTCCTGATGCGATGGGGCTGCCCAAGCCCCCCCCCCCCCTCCCAGCTATCAGCACCTGGCCTGAAACAGCTACGGCTTTGGGATGGGGGGACGGTTCAGCTTTGTGTCAAGCACAAACTTCCTTCCCTTTGGACCTGGAACTTTGGGAGCCCAACCCTGCAATCCGGCCGCTCCCACTATCTCCCCACCCCTGATTCCCTCCCACCAGCAGGGAACTGCCTTTAACCCTAGAGGGAGAGGATGCAGGGCCTCAATGGACTTGGCTTCTCCCTGCCATAGAGCTGCAAACAACCAAGGGGGGGGGGGTATTGATCCTGGCGCTGGGTGGGAGTGTTGGGGACTTCTGCTTGAAGTAGTTGTGCCTCCTCTCGCCCCCGGATCCAGGACTGTTGGCACATGGTGGAGTTTAGAGTCATTGCTACTAAAGAATGAGATGGTGCCATTGGGGTTTCTTGACTAGGAACATAGGAACACAAGCCCTCTGGCCACAAAACAACCCACCTGCGACTCTCCAGTTGCAACTGCTGGTCTTAGCCAGATATGCTCCTTGGTGGCTGTCCAGCCCCCCTCCCCTTTCCTGGCCTGGGGGAGACTGGGGAGAAGTGCCTGCAGGATGCAGAGAAAGGTTCCCTCACTGGCAAAGCTGCCATGTGGTGTCCACATGCTGTGGTTCTTCTCCCCCCCGGGGGAGGGGGGGGGGCAGCTCTGGCTTCCCACGAGGAGGCAGGCGGGTGCTGGCTGGTAACGACAGGCATCTTGGTCCCTCTTTCCCAACAGACGTTGTGATCTCCACGGCTTGCCATCCAACCGAGAACATCATTGCCTCCGCAGCCCTAGAGAACGACAAAACGATTAAACTTTGGAAGAGTGACTGTTAAGTGCCCTGGGCACCGGCATAACACAGAGACTGTTGGGGTGGTGTCCATAAAATCAAAGGGTATTTTGTGTTTGTGTTTTTTAAAAAAGAAAGGAAAAAAACCAACCCACATTTCAGCCGCATTAGCAGGAAATCCGGAGCGATGTTAAGGCTTGGCCTACGGAGAACCGAAGCGCCCTTTTCCTTGGCCTGACCCTTGTGTGGGGAGCCCCCCCCCCCCCGAGTGGTGGCTGTTCAGTCCTGCCTCCCCCCAGAAAGAATCTTTTTAAAGTTCTGATTTAAGACCACCTCAGGCCCCCTTCAGCGAAGGAGCTCAGGGGCCCCGATAGGCCTCCTCAGTGAAGACGGAAGAATATTTTCAGTGCGACCAAATCAATGTGCCCCATGTGGCCCTTTCCCTGCCTGGTTTCCCAGAGTCTCCCCTCCTGCTGTGGGCTCTGGTGGATGCTATTGCGGTGAAAATCTTCCAAGGCTTCCCCCCCCTTGCCCCCTCCCGCCAAAAGAACCAACTCTTGTGACCCCTTTTTGGTTTTCTTTTTACTTTTTAAAACCATTCTGGCAAATTTCACAATATGTGTACAGTTACCTAAGTGTAAAGAATTTTTTTATCTGGAAAAATGTCTCTGTATGGACTTGTATTGCTTAATAGTATGACTGTATCTTTTCTGGCGTCGACCCTTCTTCCTCTTCTTCCTCTCTCTCGGTGGTACTCTTGGTGTCCTGCGCATCCCGGACAGTCATCGTACGTTCGGCAGAATAAAAAGTGGGATTTCAAGTGGTTGACGGCAGGATCGGCTGCCTGGCGTGAATGCTT